>NW_001889910.1:0-7097 GCF_000143565.1 Laccaria bicolor S238N-H82
AGGCGTCAGAGGCATGGCGCGTACGTGTTCGTCAGGTGCGTGGTTTTGCTGGCTTGGGTTTCAAGGCATAAACTTACTGCGTTTGACAGCTGCCGGTCATACCCATTTGCGAACTGGATTCACCCATGCTTCTACGTCGAGCCCATCTTGTCTTGGCTTATACTCTTCATTTATACATCCACACTCTCCCGCTGACGTCTCCCATCTGTATACCCAAGCCCATATCTCTTCCTCTTAACAAGAAAGCAAACGTGTCGGTGCATGTATTGGGAAAGAGAATATTATAATACGGCTTCCAGGTGGATTAAGTAGGCCTCAAAGACGGACCTCGACTCAACGTCAAGGTGAGCTTTCGGATTTGACAGGGCTTTCCTCGTCTTTTCGTTTTTTAATTGCTACTTCGCTGCTTGGGGCTTCCTCGAACATGGATGACGGAGGCGGCGTAGTACTTTGCTGAGAAAATTTGAGGCTGATCGTTTGACTTGTTTCAACTAGCCGAGCACGTTTCCGGCTATTCAGAACGGTAAGGAGCACGTTGGAATACCTGTTCGAGTCAGCATCTCTTAAAAGACAATCGCAGCTCAAAAACAACTTACAAGCCCCCCAGAATGTAGATTCTGGAAGATTAGACGTCAGTAGCGTTTACACCAAGTTTATCGCTCGACTTACATGCCAACTCGGTTGAGTGAATCTGCCGGAGATCTTAAATATAAAATTAGTTGAATGAGAGTCGTGATCAGAGTGACGGCGCCGGTCTCTAAAGTTACAATAATGAGACGATCGATGATACGCTTCGTTGGCTTGAACGAGGATTCTAATTTTGCCTGTACGAGCTAGAGAAACAGAAAGAATTTGAATTAGTTTAAATTACACCAAGGAGAATGGGAGTACCAGAAATGTCATAGTTGCGACTATGATGAAATCACAGATCAAGGTCCCCCATAACCAAAGCTTTTGTGGGGAAGGTTGAGCACTTCAAGCATGTCGAGGTATGGCAAAAGGGAACGTACCTCAGCTGAAATGTCTAAAGTAAACTGTCGGTTGATCAAGCTTGCAGATTGAGCGCACTATTATCAAACAATGAAATTTTTGCCGTGAAGTTATTCTGAACCACGTACAGCTACTCCACTGGCAATCGCAGCCACTAGTTGCATACTCGCCACATATAAAAAGGTCAATGGATGTAAAATAAACCAGGGAAGGCCGTTAACCAAAGAGATGATGCTTGAAATAATTTGATAGATTATGAACCCTCTTTTCAGGGTCCGTATTCGCCCAGAAGGATGTTGGAGGTTATGGGTGGAAATGAGGTTTTATGAGGACTCACCAGGCAAAAAAGATCTGAACAATGCAGGATTCTATTGATGGCGAGGTCAGTACGTCGAAGGATCAATTAAATGGAAGACTCGCCTATCCCGGTGAGTGGTACGGTAAAGACCAAGGGGGTGGCGGAACGTGGATCCCGCATATAGGGTTAGGGGGGGGGGGGGGCGCTAGGGGGTCGAAATATTTTTTGGGACCTACCTCAGAAAAGTCCTTCCAATAAGCCCAAATAATGCTCACAAAGAAGTTAGGAAGTTCAGATGCACAGCAAACACCTAATTTACGTATTTACTGTCCAAAATTGTGACTGAGAGCCAAAAAAATCAACAAACTTTTTTGCAATGCTACTCAGGTTCACAAAAAGTATGGTTAAGAAGAAGTAAGTGTCTGTATTATATATCTAATCAAAAGCAATAATATATTACAGAAAAGAGTCGGTGTTTACGAGCGACAGCAAGCTTCGGTGCCCAGAATGTGAGGAGGACATTCCTGTTGGTACAGGTGGTAAAGCAAATCTGGAACAGGATATCGGATCGAGAGCATGCGAAGCCGCCATCTCCTCGAGAAGAAAGCCAAAAAACATACCGTCCATTTGCTCCTTTTTTGGACCAAAAATCCCTCTAAATCCACCAACGACAAGCGCACCCCCGGTCCTTCATTCAACAGTACAAGTGGTGTCCAGGTCGACAATCGGACTCGCGCGCCCGAGCATATCCCAAGGTGCAAACACACAAAGGGAGCCTTGCCCACTCGCCATGACCTTACTTTCAAAGCTCAGGGTCAGCGTTGAAAGAATACCAAACGAGGTCCCGCCCGCCGATGGGGCTCACCCCCTGGCAGTCTTTGCAGGGGATCCAGCCGCCTACTTTTTGGACCGAGGATGTCACGGTTGTGGGGAGGAAGTAAGTTTGATTGAGAGAGAGGGAGGAGATGCTATTGAGTGCAAGGGAGAGGGTTGCGAGACTCTATGGGTACGTAAATATTTTGGAAATCATCGAAATGTTTTTCTGACCAGCCGCTCACTTTAGTTTCACCTGAAATGCGTGAAGGTTAGCCGTGGAGTAAAGTCTTGGATGTGTCCGACTTGTTTGGATATGGGGGTGAAGCGTCGTCGCATGTAGAAACTCAAAAAATGTTGAAATCTTAATGTTTTTGACATAAGAACTTGGAAAATTTCCTTTTTTGGGGGGGTAAGGGGGGGTACGCCAAGGGTGCCTTAATTCATTTTGGGACTGTATATGCAAAAACCACGTTCCGCCACCCCCTTGGTAAAGACAGGAAACACGGAAGGGCCAAAGAAATTTGTTGGGTTTCCCCATGCAACTACTAAGCTTTGCCAAGCACCCCCGCAGTCACAGCCATCGACCGCACCTGATCAACGGCGAGGCATACCCAAACTAACATATGGCACATGAAGGCGAGACAACAAAGATCGCGATGATGCGCACCCGCTACTTTGATGGATTTCGAGTCTCTACTCAAATGATCGGTGCAGAAGAAATCGTCTGAAAATTCGCAAGAGGTGAGGATGTAGTTGGGTTAAGAAATAGGCAAGGGGGTTCCGGGATCTGAATGCCGGACCGGGGGTTGGGTAGGTAGGTCGGCTGCAGGCTGATTTCTTTTTTTTTGGAACCCTCCATGAGATTGTCCTAAATTGGTTTTCCAAGGTGATTTATAGTATTCCTGCATGTAAAATATCATTGTATAGTATGTTATCTTGACTGGATATTAGATTTCATTATATACAGCACAATTTCTGGCTTCAAAATTGTTTTTCACAATCTAATCTCCATCAAATCTCTGTCTAATGTTTTAATCAATCACAATTTATTGACAAAACAGTTAGAGACCAGTTCTTGACACCAATGGGTATGCTGTGTGACCTAATTTCAAAGCCTGAATTATCTCCACCTACAATGTGTTGCATTGGAGATACAAAATCAGGTATGTGCGTGAAGCCTTGAAGGATCAAAGTGATCATGATGATGATGTCATATTGCGATATATAGGCATGTGCCTGATTACGTAGGTAAGTAGGTCAAGCACACTGAGCCTTACAGAAAAATTCGACCCTGGCTGCTTTTTTAAAATTCTTGGACCCCCTTGGAAATAGGGTGAAGTAAACACACAGCATTGCACCAATAATGAACCTGACAAAAACCAAGTGATGATACTACTGATAAGCTGGAGGCAACTGTAAGCTTCTGCATTTGAAATTTTAATTCCGAATGACGAACGAACGGTGCGGTACTGGTTGGTGTGTTCGACATAAACACATGCGTACGATTCCATCAGCATCACAGTCACTTACCTAGAAATGGGTATCCTGGTGTACGTCTGGGGGTGGCCATCCTTTTGGTGCGGACGCTGGTCGGTAGGTGACAGGGGAAAGTGGGGATGCAGGATATTATGTTGGTGGACGGAAATATCAACGATTTTGACTTCAGGGTCAATACACCTGTGCCTTGAATTGTGAGAAGTTATGAAGTCAACTCAATCAAAGGCTAGAGCCAATCAGGTTCGCGAATTTCATCATCCACGATCGGCTTTTTCCAAAGGAAGTCGAAGAACCGAGTAAACTAAGTACTTACTCAAGAGAGTAATACCATATGCGGGGAACAACGGGCTTGTATATGTGGGCCAAAAACTTTGCACAGGTGCATCATTCGGTTCACATGTTTCGACGTTGAAGAAAAGTTGTAAAAGAGGGAAGTGTACCAACACATGGGTAGCGTTGGCAGGAACTCCACGGCAGGATTTTGATTTCCGACCAACTCAATTCTTCCATTTGCCAAATACACAAATACACTGATGTACACAAGGGGGTTCAAGAATTTAAAAAAGTAGCTGGGGTCGAATTTTTTTGTAAGGCCCTGTGTGCTTGACCTACCTACCTACGTAATCAGGCACATGCCTATATATGGCAATATGACATCATCATCATGATTGCTCTGATCCTCTAAGGCTTCGCATACCCAATTTCATGGGGCTATCTCCAATGCAACACATTGTAGGTGGTACTAAAAAATAAGTGAGTGTAGTGATTAACTTGTGCAAGACTGATACTCGCCTGTTGAGTCTCACATCCAACCCTTTTACATTTTACCAAGCCATTGCATCCTGAGTGCAATACCACACCACAAGTGCTGCAGCATTAGTTTTTGACATCATGCACAAGTTGTCTTTCACATTAGGAAAGGCCATTCTAAGCCTTTCATATTGATTGATACCTACTGTCCTATCTTAAAACATAATTATAAGTTCATGTGGGGATATGGCTGAAGGATTGACATGACATCACCAGTTTTTGACATCATGACCAAGTTGGCTTTCACCCTGTCTGCTTTCACATTGATAGCTACTGGCCTGTCCCAAACATAGTCAACTTTGGTACAGCTCTTTGATCCTAATGTGAAAGACAACTTGTGCATAATATAAAAAACCAATGCTGCAGCAATGGTAATATGTCAATCCATAATGTCAAGGACACCACAAACTACATGTCAAGTACAAACTTTTTTAATAAAAAAGCGCACACTACAAACTTTTGTAGTCTCAAAAAGTGGACACTACAAACTTTTCTAATGAATGTCAATTCTTCAACCTCATCCCCATAACCTAGACAGGGTCAAGGACACCACAAACTACATGGCAACTTGTAGTCTCAAAAAGGGGACACTACAAACTTTTGTAGTCTCAAAAAGCAGACACTACAAACTTTTGTATGCTCAAAAAGCAGACACTACAAAATTTTCTAATGAAAAAGCGCACACTACAAACTTTTGTAGTCTCAATTTGACCCTAACCCTAACTTTGTAGTCTAAGTCCAAGCTTTTGGAGTCTAAGTCCAACTTTTGTAGTCTTTTGTAGTGTACCAGTAAAATGTGTAGTCTAAGTCTGACTTTTGTAGTCTTTTGTAGTGTTTCAGTAAACTTTGTAGTCTAAGTCCGACATTTTTGTAGTGTATCAGTAAACTTGGTAGTCTATAGACTTTTGTAGTCTTTTGTAGTGTATTAGTAAACTTTGTAGTCTAAGTCTGACTTTTGTAGTCTTTTATAGTGTATCAGTAAACTGTGTAGTCTAAGTCTGACTTTTTGTGGTCTATCAGTAAACTTGGTAGTCTATATCTGACTCTTATAGTCTAATTCCTTTTCTAGGGCATGCACCTTCCTTTTTTTGGTCATTTTTCCCATGATACAACAACTGTAGCCCTTTCTTTGAGCTTTCTAAATATACTGAAATCATGTTGTTTGGTTTTGTTTTTATGGTGAAAGACGCAAAAAAAAACAAAAAAACAAAAAAGCAACAATTCTGAAATTCCTTTACCTCATATCTCCACAATGGGAGCACTTCAGAATATAATTCAAACAGATTCGGGAAGCTACAGTGTAGGGCTACAAATTTCGTTTTTGACCATTTTTGGTAATTGGTCATGTGACCACCCTCCAACAATGCAATAGACCCTGACAATTCCTACCCTGTTATTACCCTAGGCAAAGAAATGAAAAATAGTGCTAGGCAGGAATGAAAAAGGTATGAAACAGAAATGAAATGGATATGAAACAGGAATGAAATGAAAAATAGACCAGGTAGGAATGAAAAATAGTGCTAGGCAGGAATGAAATAGATATGAAACAGAAATGATATGGATATGAAACAGAAATGAAATGAAAAATAGCCCAGGCAGGAATGAAAAATAGTGCTAGGCAGGAATGAAATAGATATGAAACAGAAATGAAATGGATATGAAACAGGAATGAAATAGAAATGAAAGAATACCTTGAAAGAAATGAGATACATTTCATAAGGTTTGCCATGTTATCTCATTTCATAAAAACCTAGGCAATTAACAAATCGTTGTGCTGGCAGTTGCCAGTGTTTTATGATAAGAAGTGGTAGGGACTAGTGCCAATGAAACGGGCTTGTACACACCATAGTAGAAGCATACAATAAGCACAGACACCTCCGCCTCCGCCCGGATGACATCTGGACTGCCATACTTATCCAATTTAACTTCTTCGTCAATGGACAGAGTGAGAAGCTCCGTTCTCAGTTTGTGGCGCATGAGGGGAAGAAGCAGCTTGTCGTATACGCATCTGGAAATCGTTATACTGTCGATTTCAGTGCGATGGCGAAGGATATGACACGGGAATTGGAGAAAAATGTTGTTGACCCGTCTTTGTGTGCGTGGATCCTCCCGATGTTCAGCACGACGACTACGACGGATACGATCATCGCTTCTGTGATTATGATGTCGAGCATGAAGAAGTACTTTGATTACAAGTTCTGTCTTGATTGTGGGATTCCAAGCATTACACTGGAAGGTGAGAGAGGGGATTGGGAGGATATATTGCAGAGGATTGAGAAGTTGAAGGAATATGGAGTGGAGGCGGTTGGGTGGTATCACTTGCTGCTTCCTGTCCTTGCGCAGTTTGTGTCGGTGTTTGATAATGCGAAGAGCAAGAAGAATAAGGAGTTCTGGGGGAAAGTGTGTCATTATGATGGGGGCGGGAGCGGGCCGCTCTTCCTTGGTGGGTGGGTAACTGTGTTTTGTGCTTTTGATGAGGATGGGAGGTGGCTCAGACACAGGTTCAAAAAGAGAATTGTGGAGGTACGCTCATTCGTTGCTTTCCCGATTTATACTCACCTGCTTTGTACTCAGGCAACATCCTTGCCAGGATCGTCTCCTGACGCATTATCGGCCTCTGATTTTTTCGCGACTTTTACTGATGACAGGAATTGGGATCAAGAGCGGGCCAACTCTATCTATCGCG
>NW_001889910.1:11038-38992 GCF_000143565.1 Laccaria bicolor S238N-H82
TAGACAGGTGAGCACATCACATTGTAAGCCCCACCAGNCTCCTCTTGTTCCCCTTTCTAATAGCCACAACCCACCTAGCGGCCAACATAACCACCGCCATGTCACCACCTCACCCTCTGCAACATTGAGCAATGTGACCCGACGACGATGATGACAACACACGACAATGGCTACATGATGATGGAGATGGATGGACGACGACGATACAGGTGGCGGCAATAACGGACGACCACAACCACAGTGCACAACACGACGAAAATGACCATGACGATGGATGACACAAAGACAATGATGATGGACAACAACATCAACGACGCTTGAGCGCTCCCTCCCAAACCTGAATGAGGATACCCTGGTGTCCCTTCATTCATGTGTAATGTTATCCATTATTTTCACCTTTCATACTTTCTTGGATATTGGCTTTAAGCCTCTTTATTAGTGTGGCTGTTATTGTAGACCCCCTTGTATTAGATAGTCGAAATGCCATTTATACCCCTAATTTAATTTGGAAACAAGAAAATTAGTGGCCATCTACAAAGAAATCAGTAGATTCAGTACACACAAGTAGCTCTGGTAGCAAGGTGTACCAGTGCCTACCTAAGTGGAAGGACGGTGTACCAAGGGCTATCAGGTGCAAGGGAAGAACTACCCAGGCTACTGAGATGTCACAGTAAACTACCGGAGCGACTCATGGGGGGGACTAGACTACCAGGGTATTATAAATACTAGAGCTACATTGACCTACTGACTCAAGAGATTTTCTCCTGATGCACTTGCGTGCTAATTTTCACACATGTCATGCAACTTGCACGCTTGCCACGCAAGTATTACGCAGATGATGGTGCACGTGTGTACCATCCTGGCAATATTCTGTGCCAATGTAACGAAAAATAGACTGTTGTGTGTAGATTAAAGCATCTACTAATAGCTACTATATCACTATACTACAATAAGGACAGTCAGAAGATAACTTTCCAACAGAGGTCTGAATTCATCCGTTTTCCACGCCACTCAAGGGCGATTAAACTCTGCCAAAAGTGAGCATGACGCCTGAAAGTACACTGCACAATGAGTAAATCTGGGGTACATGGAATAAAGATGGAATATAACAAGTTTTTGTTATTTAATTAAAGTGGGCACAGTATCAATTCTGATGATGTAATGTTTCCCACCTTTGGGGAACAAAATCCGGTCCATTTGGGCTCTATATTCACGCAAATGACCTCCACACTGATAGCCCCTTTCTCTGAAAACAATTTAAATGTGTAGAACTAAAGAAAGGCTTCCTACCCATCCCAATTTTTTTGAGAAATAATGGCAGGAACATCCTCTAATAAGTCTAACAAAACAACAAAGTGAAGACAGGATTAGACAAGATTGGCTTTTGGGTCAGCAAGCTTCATAGCTTTATTTTCCTTTGTATAAACATTATTTTAGTAGCCCAGCGTTGCATGGCTTTTTTGAATATGTCATAGAAAAATGTGAGACATAATGATGCAATCATGTAAAAACTTCCCCATTTTCTGGCAGAGAAAAACCATCTTGACGTCATTAAATTCAATCCTTCTGAATTGCTTTGTCATTCCCATATCTTGATTGTTAATGATGGTAATAGCAACTTTCTGTACTGAATCAGTGATGCACACAGCAGTCACGCATGCTCAGGACCTTGACACGCAGCACCATGCAGATGTGTGCATGTGCTTACGCATCAGCATGCATCATGTTACTGACCCGTGAAGGTCACGCTCATCCACACATCTGCACGCTCGTCCACTCACCAGCACACGTCTGCACGCACTAGCACACTACTATCACGCTAACACACACTTGTGAACACCCATGCACGCTACCCATTTAAATTAATGAATACTGGGTCTTTGGACAATGTATCAAGCCACAATTTAGAGTTAGGTTCCATTCAATGGAAAGTGATCAGGGTCAACAAGTATCATCCTGATTCTTCCTTGCTTTCTCCTTTATCTAAAGGCAAAATTCTCAAGACGATGGTGAGTCCCCTGACATTAAACCAGATTCAGATTCTAAATATTTCATGTAGGACTTTCTCAGACATGTTTTTCTGTACTTTGGACCGCCAGAACCAGATGAAGCACAATCTAAAAGGGCTGTTTCGGGCAAGAGATTGGTTAGAAAATGGCAAAAAGCCACTTCAAACAAGCTTGGTTCCGTATTGTGGAGCTCTTTCTATCGTCGAGAGAGCCCAGATCGCAAATTGGTTTCTGTGTCACATCAGCAAAAATGCAGAGACCTGGCTCAGGCACTTACCACTAGCTCATGTGTTCACCCTTTACACTGCAGAACATATCAAAAATGAACCAAAGTTGAAGGTACTCACAAAGCCAGAAATCATCAACGAGGCTTGGAGGATCCAATTTACAAGTATCCCTTCAGTCTTGTTCGACATTGATGTTGAACACGAGGCCTTGGAGAATCTGGAGACCGAGATGTTTGAGGTTTCAAGAGCTGCAGGGATTGCGAGTTATTATCAATGGGGCTTGGACGCAGGACATCACCAAGATTGGGATCCGTATGCAAGGATGGAAGACTTGAATAACCAGGATTGTCCCGGAGATGATGATGATCTTCAGGTAAGTGAAACCCACTAAGTTTGAGGTGACTCACATGACATCAAATAGTTTGGACCTGATTACATTCACCGTGAAGAGATAATACAACTGACAGAAAAGAAATCGCGTCCCAAACCACGCCCCAAGATGATCAAGAAGACCATGCCCTATGTGGTTTACCCTTTGAAATGTTACTAAAGATATAGAAACAAAAAGGGGATGTTCCTCACTAAGTGTTTGTACAGCATCTCCAGCACATTGCCCAGATTTCATGCCATGAGTACCATCTATCGCCGCATCTTTCAAGTCCCGGAGTGCAGTAGCCAGTACAATATCTGTGATCAACGCCGCCTGGGCCCGGGGCAGAGTAGATGAGTGGGGCGAGGCAGAGGAGTATGGCGGTCAAGGTGAACTTCATGATAATATGGTTCTAGACGGTGGGTGAATCACTTGAGTTTGGAGAAATGTTCTTTTATTTTGAAAGATGTTCAACGTGTTCCTTTATAGGGTATTTGTACGGAGGCTTTATGAAAGCCATATCGCGATGTGTCCCCGATTTGTCACCAAAGTAATACGTGTCACGTCTCATTATCATTGCAAATTCACTGGTTCTGGAATAATATTCCAACAACGGCACATTAAAGCTATATTTTTGGAAGGGCCTCGTTAAGAGCTTTGTTGTAGTATAAATTTGGATTTTATAAGCTGTAAAATTATGCCGAAGTCACTTAGCTGCGCAAACCTCATTGGTCACCATATATTAATATATCTCACACAAACCATAATCTCACTCGGAAATCTTGTCCTTACCGTCGAGAAAACCAATTTTAATGCCATATGTGTTTATAAAGACAGTGGGAGATTCAGGCTCTGAATGTGTTTGAAGAGACATAAATTGAAGGTTTTGACAACTTACTGACCGAGTGTACGACACGCGTTAGTGACAATCAAGATCAACAAGCGTCGCTCTGTCTATTCTGAGCTCCCCAACTGTTTGAATGGTTTGGCTGAATGTCGGGAGTCGGGACAATATCGGGGTGCTTGCTTCTGAAGATCGAGTGCTCGCACTGATCGTAAAAGCGCTATTGGAAGGGAAGAAATCACTGTCGACGCAGGCCCCAAATTGAATTTCTTGGTTGAATATCGGGAGTCGGGACAATGGATACCTTCCCGTAAGAATCTGAAGGTGTCTGAAGATTTCAGATGTCCAACAGATGTCTTCAGATTTTAAAGTCCGAATCTGAAGACGACGCAACCGCTCACAACCGTCAAATCTTCAGCCCGTACTATACCTATTCAGGATAGTACGCGGAAATTTCACTTTTTCATTGATGTTGTAGCTTCAACATCATATCGTGCAGCCTAAAAAATCAATAGGTGTCTAGTAAATGTAGTTTTACTATCCGTCGTATTTCACCTATGTATACCTCCTACCGAGGGCTCAAATTGAACCTTGTCTTCGACGGCTTGGAATTGTTCCGCTGGACGTCTCTTGTTCCCTGCAAGAGAATTGACAGTGACGTGCTACCATCGCCATTATTGAGCTGGAAGGAAGGTCAAGTGAAAGCTATCCGGGGCCCAGGTTCTGAAGCCCCGACGAATCGAGGACCTTTGCTTCGAAAATTGGAGTTGGCGAGCCCCCCAATTGCCTATCGTCAGAGACTTCTGTTTTATTGTGTTTTGTTTCTGCTATGAAGGGCATGACTGCTTCATGTCGGATTTTGAATGCGTTAACGAGCGCGGTGATTTCTTGAACTATAGTTAGTTCTTCCCATCAGAAATTCTCCCGATACTCCATGGATTTATAGCGATCCTTGAACAATTTCTTCAGATCAGCTTCAGTGTTGGAAGGTCACTCACATGGAAATTATAGAAGACAGAAGTCCACTTCAATCCCCAATCTCACCGAGTTGAAAGCGCGGAAAATCACGGGGCAGCTTAGCGGTATATGTTCTGGACGCCAATCCATCTTCCTATGACGGCACATCTTCCACTTGTACCTGGTACCTCTCTAGCACCGAGTTTCGTCTTACGGGAAAAGTTCTCACCTTTATAATTGAACGCGCCCAACGCCAAACAGTCGGCGTTGGGCAGGTATGATGTCGCATTTCTATCCCCGAGGATGCGAGTGATTCCCTCCCATCTTGACACAGTCACTCGAACACCACGGATGATCCGTAACGTGGTGACTAGAGCCCACTCGACGGAGGACCTGAAGGGAATTAGTAGAAGCATCCACTCCAGATTGATATCATCATAAAGACTCGGAAGGACCTTTTTTTTCCCCCCTTTCCGTTGATGTTCTTTGGAACACTTACGGTGCAAGTTTGATTATTCCGTCGGTGCACGCTATGACACCTTCCGGGGATGATCATATTATACATAAATTTTTTTGAGGCTTCCAGGACCTTGACCTTCGTACGCCGCGGGATTGGCCCATACAAGTGACTTGGAAGTTGGAAGTGTTCTGGATGCGGAAAAACGAGGATTGTGGTGGGTTCAGGGTTTGGACCAAAAATGTCACGCATGTCACGTCGCACACTGTACACGTGATTTGCTCTCTCCCTGCTCACCCTTCCCACCAGCGCCATCCCCCCACAAACCTCTTACACATTCTACCCATTGAACTGACGCCTTCGTTGTTGCGCCAATGGCGTATGGGTCTCCACCTTCATCTAGTAATGGAACGAGGAATCGTTCCGTGTATCTCACCTTTTTTCGTTCCCTTATCAAACACTGCACTGTACAGTAAGTAATAAGAAGCCTTCTCCCTCTCCGATGAAAGAACCTCTGTGACAGTACAAAGTTCAGTGAAACTTTGTTTACTCTCAGCCAACGCACAGATGACATATGGACCGCCAGGCTCGTCTAGTTCGAGTAAACTGTATTTGTAAAGGCAATGTAAAGGACGGTCGTTTTTCCTACTTCAGAAGTGCTGACAATTTCCACTGCACAGTTCAGTTCACCTCTCCATGTTGTGAAGTCTCCTACTAGCACCATGTTGACGACCACAGCGAGTTTCTCACAAGTTTGGCTCGTGATCCCTCCAACGTCACCCTTTTTCGTTGATGCGTCGTAGTGAATTCAGAAAGGCGCGTTTTGGTGGAGGAAATTGTCAGCTGAACCAGTGAGTTTCCATGTGAATCATTCGTTACAATCGTCTGACACAAGAACGCTAGCATCTGCAAGGTTTTGCCCCCAGAGGGCGCTGCGAACACGTTGTCTTGATTTGGGCAAGGACTCGCATACACCCTATAACGCGCCTTCAAATCAGAAGTCGGCCTTCGCAAATTAGCTATAAACGATGGCTACGTGTAACCTACCGAATCGGCCCGGCCGATGGCACAGGATTGGGTTGCTGTGACGCAAGATAGATGGTTGTCCCCTGTTCAAGGTTTCTTAACAACAGTTGAGTCTAAGCTCCTTACTTGCCTATATTCTCATACCGCTCAGCTTTCTCGTCGTTTGTCTGCCGAACTTGCCCCTGGCATTTTGAGCGAGTTGCACACGTGCTCAGGCGTCGAATGCTTTCTCGAATCTCTGCTCGTCACTACCTCCACGTCGTGGTGACTGAAATGATCCACCTAGCTCCCTGCTCGTCATTTTGCTTAAAAATATTTCTTGTCCGAACGAAACGGCTGTACCCTAGCGGAGGCGTACAACAACCTCCTACCCCCTCAGGCTCCGGCTTCCCCTAGACTGTATGGGCCTCCATCCAAACCGGCCCGAATCTCGAAATAACGCGTAGTTACTTTGTCAATACGCTGAGTGATGCCCCGAGCATCTTCGAGGGAAAAGCTTGGCGCAACGCCTACAAAAACGATTGTCTTGTTCCTCGTCATGATATCAGCTTGAAGAAATTGAAGAAATTTTGGGAGTTTAGCTTTGCGGTGTCTTCGCTTCGGGATTCTGTCTCGAGCACGGGGACGGGGGATGGGGGACGGCAGCATACAGATATCAGTGACCAGTTTGGATTAGGAGGGAAAACAGGGTTAGGTGAATGTGCGCACGAGGGATTTTATCTACAAAGGTGTGTCGGAACTTCGTCGATTATCCACTGGGTGCTCACTGACATAGTTCCCCTCAGTTTTTTCGTCGTTCGTCCCGCCCAACGATTTTAACCCCGCGTATATAGGCCTCCTTGAAAGCACAAGGAAAACGACGCTAAAAGCGCAGAATGGCGTTCGAAGTTGTTGAAGTTCCGTGTTCTGGCAACAATGTACTTCGCTGTCGATGATTGCCCATGCTAGCAATCAACCGAGGGATCTTTACCAAGCTGTCGTGTTGCTCAGCTTTCCGTCTGTTGAAACGTTGAAGTGCGGTGCGGTCAGTGGATAGAAACGGTTCCAGTAAGTTGCCAGTAACCTTCGTGAATATACGTCTAACTCCTTTCGTTGGATGCGCCCAGGATGCGCCCAGTCAGAGCTCCGGAAAACCGACGTATTGTATTTTGCAAATTGGTCGCAGTCTTACCTGTTGTGAGGCATCGTTATTTTCATGATCCCATTGTTAATGGTTTGTGCTGTTTAACAGGTGAGCACTCATGGTTTGGCTGACGTTTCCCTTTCTAAAGCACCATTACCAGAGGGTCGTTCACTCACCCATACCAACTCCGGAACTAATCAGCTGCCCCGTGCTCCGCGGCGATGCTGTCGTTTGGTCAGCACTCCACCGCTCCACAAACGGCTCGCCCTAACAACAATAATCCGACGGTAATGTGATACTCCATGTGCCGTGTCGAATGTTGGACCGCCAAAAAGCGTCACAACTTACGATCGCCGACGGGATGACTACGATCGAGGATCCGAAGTCCTGCCCATCGTATCAAATGCTGGAAGCAGAACGGGACATCTGTGCACCACCGGAGTTTCTTGTGTTTGGCACGACATGAGCGCTCCGTCGCGACCACGAGTTAATTGGTTGGCTTTGTGCAGGATCCGAGATGAACGAACCTGTTCCCGACGCGGCGCGGCGCCCTTTTCCGAATCCAGCCCTCCTGTCTTTACTGGCTCCAAGTCCCAAACAACAGGAAGAAACCGCCGTCGCCCATCTCGAAACCTCAGCCCTGGGCAACTAAGCAAAAGAAGAAGAAGAGCTTCAAGACCCTTCAGGATGCCAATTCGGAATATGGTATGACAACAGGAACAACGATCTGAGCGACTTGTCCGATCTGGAGCTTTCGCCACCAGCGGGGAGGTGCATGAGAAAGTGGGGTCGTTCTGTATCACCGCCACCAACTGTGACCGTCGAGGAGCCTGTGAGGACAAAACGAAGATTGGTATACACGCACGTTCCTATGCTCCGATATTCCCCCGCTGTTTTTCACCCCACTTTCTTTTTTGAAATGTAGAGAGCCCCAGGAGTTCAGAATCCGGCTGTCGTTACGGCGCCTGCCCTCCCGTCCCCACAGGAAGAAGTTTCTGTTTCAGTTGTTCAGAAGTCCCCAGCTGTTCAGAAGGCCGCTGATGGGCCTGCCAAGACTTGTCAGAAAAAGCGCAAGTACCTAGTTCATTCTCGTCATCAATCCACTGTTGGTCGGCCTTCTTGCGTTGCTTCGGACTGTGTTTTCCTAATCCGACTGGCTTTTTCGTCTTTGGCCCCGTATGTTCTGGCATCTCTTTTGGATTCGCTCTTAGGCAATTGCAACTATCTCCTCCTTGGCTAATTATGGACGTTTGTCGCCGTGGAGATTGTACATAACTCTATCCCATTGCCCAAGTCATCCGTACATCTGATGAAGAGACTTCTGTGATGATGAATGGTTGGACTGGGAAACGGCTGCTAGCGAACGGAAAAACGAATGGTGCTTTCCTGCTGCTCTGGCCTGGCTTGAGAGTCGGCGGCAATGCGTCAGACTTTTACACAAGCCAGTACAGAGAGCACTGTATTTGAACAGATGGGAACCAAATGAGAACACAAAATTTTTATGAAGCGATACCGGGTGACTTGCGTAATAGGCTGGGATACTCGGCGCCGGCCCTTCGCATCTGTATACGGCATTTGTGTCTAGAAAGCCCAACAGTACATACTCTTCACAAAGATTCCCTTAAAAATGGGACTGTATTTTCAAGCTGAATTTATAATCCAAGGAATTCAAAGACACCCAGAGTCCCTCCTCGCTGTAAGAAAGTAAAATTGAGGACAACTCGAGAAAATTTAAAAGTTGAAGCGGAAGCAAATTCACGATGGTAGCGCGTCATATAAACGATCAAACGCCACGAATAGGGTCAACTTTGGCATTTTATTTATAGATGGGGACTCGCAATTATCTGACTGTTTACTTATTAGCACCAGTTCAACGGAGTACGAAAACCCAGATGGGTCAATTCATTCAAAGAATCTAGGCCCCCTTTGACAAAAAAAAAGAAAATCGGAACGATGTGCACGTGCATAAGTGAGTATCTCCGATTCTCCTTGGAGTGAATTATTCGTTAACGTATGGAAGTAATGAGTAAACGACTAGGTCCTGCGAGAGTGGGGGTATGAATAGTACATGGTTTTCCCACCGCGACGTCAGGTACATACCGTGATTTAACAGCTTGCGGTATAACGTTGTGGACACCCCAGATTTTTTGTTGGAACTTGGCCGGGTGCCGGGTGAGTGGGATGGAGTGGGATATAGTTGGGATGTCTTGTGAGTGGTTTGTGTTGCAGTAGTGATGAACTTGCGAGCCGATTCACTTAATTCATGATGGCCTGCGAGTTGATGTTGATTTTCGTATAGTAACTCTCAACTCAATGATTTTTTTATATCTTTTTCTTTTTTTCTTCACTCAGCTCTGTCCCACAACGGAGATAATATACCTTAAGCATCGGCAGGAGTAGTCGCCGACATCGTGTTTGTGATTGAGGTTCGGCATGGAAATTATTATTAACCGAAAAATTTCCAACGCCTTTCGTTGAACGTTGATTGATACCTTCCCGTAAGGATCTAAAGACGTCTGAAGTTTTCAAACGTCTTCAGATCATGCCTCCATCAACATCAATTTCAAATAGTTTGGTGTCTTCAGATTTCTTCAGACTGTAAAATCTACAGAGGCCTCCCGACCCCTTTGCAGACTGAAATTTTGTCTTCCAACATCTTCAGATGGTCCGATCTGAGATGCCATCATCCCGAGCTACCTTGTCCCGTCCCACCCCTGCTTATGTTATCTATCCCCCTCCCCTCCCGCCTCGCTTCCGCCTATCTACATCCCGCTATACCAACCTGAAGCTTCATAATTGCTATAATTCTTCATGCAATCTTTAAAATGATGCTGACAGGCCTGTATGTGCTAATAAATCCTAGGAATAGCCCTATTTTTGATTCTAAGCTTTGTTTACTCCACTGTTGTAACTTGGCCAACAGATTACACAGGTGTAAGGGCTAATCTAATGACATAGTTTTGCGGCCAGGGGAGGTAAATAAACTACGAAATGGGCGAAGGAATGGCAGGGACTTTCAATACCAGTTGATGAAATCTGAAGTTTCTAGATTCTGAAGTTAGGCTTACGGGCTGAAGATTTGATGGTGGCGTCGTCTTCAGATTCGGACTTTAAAATCTGAAGACGTCTGAAGATTTCAGATGTCTTCAGATTCTTACGGGGAGGTATCCAATCAACGTTCAACGAAAGGCGTTGGAAATTTTTCGGTTAATAATAATTTCCATGCCGAACCTCAATCACAAACACGATGTCGTGTCTTGACTCTTGCGTGCAGCTCCTTGGCCAGATGGCAGATATCTTCTAAGTTCTGGGTTGCCTTTTGCCTGCCCTTGTGGGTCATTGCTTGAATTAGATCATGGTGACGTATATAGAGAGCGATCAGAGTCCTAGTTTTTCGAGATCCAGGCACGTAGGTCGGGTCATCGGTCCTCTGGCTAGAGGAAGGCACGGGAAACATTGCCCAATATTATTATTAGTATTACCAATTGGGATATCTTGAGAAAGTGCGATACTTTTTCTTTTCAGGCGCATTCTGATTATATTCTCAAAGTTTTTCATGTGGGGCAAGTCATGGGATTCTTTCAAATCCGGCCCAAGGAGTTTGCTACGAATAAAATTAACAGGAAAATGGTATCCTTTGTTTTCGGAGGCGATACAAAATTTATAAATGTTGATAAAAAGGGCGGGAAAGGATGGAATTTCTGAGAGAGGACTAATTATTCAAATGACTTTCTTCTTTGTGGGAAGGGAAAAAAATATTGACAAGAAAGATCACAATGTTCCAGCCAGTGTCGCAATTGCTCTGGCTATCCCGCTCTGAGATATTGTGGTGCAATGTTTCTCGTGAGGAAGGTGAAGACCCGAGAAGGGCGATCATATGATGCGCTCTCGCCAAGTCATGGTGAAAAGGGATCTCCAGGCACGTCGCGGAGATAAGCTCGGTTGAAATGTGCGTGACCAATGCGTGACTGTTCTTCCTGATTTCATAGATCTCGGTACCTGACTGTCGCTCGGTGAAGATAATGTTCAAAAATGGATCCTCTCTTGCGAGATATGTAATTGGTATAAGTACTGTTGCTGCTGCTGTACCTGGCGTTAATAATCCAATCTCTCATCTCTAGAATCATCTGAATGTTCGTCCAAACCACTGACGACCCACTCGACGAGGTCCTCAAGCCGCCTCCGGACGAGTCTCCAGAACACCGAGCTATAAGGCTGCAGAATGAAGCAGAGGCAAAGAGCGTTAGCTTGGCTATTGATGCTGGCATCAAGGCTGAACTACATGCGAGGAGGAAAAAGCGGATTGTGAGGCTGTTGTTGTTGGGTCAGAGCGAGTCTGGTGAGCTTCGTTATCGTTTTACCCTACTTGTACTTATGACAGTGTGCATCCAGGGAAATCAACGACTCTACGACGTACGTCCCCTCTGCCTCTTTTCGTAGATATAAAAGCTTATCACCACCCTGCAGAATTTCAACGACTGTATACGCCCACTGCCTTTCGCGAGGAACGTATCCTCTGGCGCGCCGTTATCCAGCTCAACATCGTCAGGTCAATACGCACCATCCTTAATGCGCTGACCTTTCCTTCAACGTCACGGCATACATCACCTTATTCGTCCCCTCGTTCAAGGGCACACACGATATTCCTGCCGCCTTTACCAAACCACCCGCCCCTTCCAAGCATTGAATACGAGCTATACAATGGGAATGGGAATGACACGACGCTAACCTTTGGCTCTTCCTCCCCCACGAGTGTCAACAGACACCCGCACCACCACTCCCACTCACCCCCGTCCAACCCAGATTCGGACGCAGACTCCGAGTCTGATTTTGTTTATCCCCACCAGCACGGACACTACCCACACCGCAGCCCGCCCTCCAACCCATCCATCACACTCGCTCCTACACCAGGCTTGGACGCACTGAAAGCGCGCTTGTTGCCCCTCCGGCATATCGAGGCTCTTCTGATTGCGAAATTGGTACCACCGAACGAGGAGGAGGCGACGTACTTTGCCCGTGTTGGTGCTGGGAGTAGTGCAGGTGCTTCCTCCTCAACTCGGACCTCCACTTCCAATTTAAGCGCCGGCTCAGGGTACGGCACGAACCACAGATACAGGAACCAAGAGATATTCGTTAGACCGGGGCCGGGGTGGAAGGGCGGTTTAGCGCGTGCCATCGCTGGAAATACGGGTTTGGAAACGCAGGATGAGCCGCAGGAGGTGTTGAATATGTGTAGGAGTGATATCATTGCGCTTTGGCATGATGAGGGTGTTAGGGAAGTGTTGAGACGGAGGAAGATTAGGCTTGAGGAGGGATCGGGGTTGTGAGTTTCCCTTTTTTTTTTCCCTTGCGCATTTATTGATTTCTAATGCCATCGTTGTCTCTATCTAGCTTTTTGGACGACCTGGAGCGCTTGACGTCGCTCAAGTATATGCCTACGGATGGTACGTCTTCTCCTCCCCACTACAGCGCAGTCAACCCCCCATGTGACAACCAGACGACGTCCTCAAAGCTCGCCTCAAAACCGTCGGTGCATCAGAGTACAAATTCGAGATGGAAGCGACTGCTGGAAGGGATAGCGGTACGGAGTGGAGGATTGTGGATACCGGTGGGAGTCGGAGTCAGGTTGGTTTTCTTTGTTCTTCTCCTCCTTCGTTTCCCTTCCTTACCCTTAGCATTTCTTATTTTCTTCGTTACCCTCTTCCTTCCACCTCCTTACCCTCTCTTCCTTCCCTCCTTTTTTCCTTACCTCCCTTGCCTTCATTCAATTCTAATCAATTTCTTTTTATTCCCTAGCGTCGTAAGTTCCCATACTCTCGCCGCATTCCTCAAAATTCTAGTCTAAAAGCGCATACTTTTAGCTACGTGGGCGCCCTTCTTCGATGATGGTACGTTCCCCCTTTCTTTTTTTCTTTTTTGGTTTCCTTCATGCACAAGTTGGTATGTATGTATTTCCGCAGTGGACGCTATTATTTTTTTGGCACCTATATCAGGGTTCGATCAAGTACTTTCTGAGGATCGGACGGTGAATAGGCTGGTGAGTTTTTCCCCCTCTTTCTTCTCGTTGCTCGTCTTGTTTTTGGCGCGTCGTTCTGCATCTTTCGTTTGGTGGCTTTGTTTTGAGTAGTTCGATGGCATGACAGTGGCGGTCTGCTCTTCCTCCCTCCCCTTCTGTTTGTTTTTTCAGTCGATGCCGTTTTGCTCATTGCCTTTCCTCTTCACTTGCTGTGATTTTGACAGTTTTGTTTTGATTAGTCCGCGCTCCCTGGACTCTTGTTGATACAAAGTTATTGCCTTTCCTCCTTCCCTGTTTATGCTTCCATGTCTTTTTTTTTTCTCTTCGTTTTTTGAGACTCTTGCTCAGCCTTGTTTTTAGGAGGACTCCATACTTCTCTGGAAAGCTGTCTGCTCAAACAAGCTCCTCGCCAACGTTGATCTGGTCTTACTCCTCAATAAATGTGATATCTTGGAGAAGAAGCTCAAGTTAGGGATCCAGTCTGTCTTTGCCCTTTTCTGCGTTGATATTTTTTGACTTTCGCGTTAGAGTGTCAAAGTACATCCGCAGTTACGGAGACAGGAAAAACGATCTGGATAGCGTTTCCAAATGTTTGTTCCTTAGTTCTGCCTCCTCGAAAGATTCTTCTGATTTGCATGCATACAAGACCTCCGGAACAAGTTTAGCGCTATCCACAGACAATACTCGCCTAACCCAAGAAAATTCTATGCATTCTTCACGAGCGTCACGGATACGGCTACTACGGCTGGTATCATCGCCAGTGGTGTGTTTGGTCATCTTTTCTTTGGGTGGTGTGCTGATGAAGGAGTGCAGTGAGGGATATGGTATTCCGACAAACTTTGAAACAGTCTAAACTTCTATGACCTGTCCTCTTGAACCTATGACATCGATCAAACATCGATAGGAGTATCGAAGCCCATGTCTATTGACCATTATGTTGGTTCCACTATTGAACAGAAATAAAGTTCGCGACCACGACTGCGACATGAACAACCACATTCCTATCTATTCATCTTGGCTTGCTTGCCCTATTACACTCCTTCGCAGGCACCGGAGTCGATCAATCACAGCCTGCCGGCCGCGGCGTCGCATTCAAGTGGGTGAGTTCCACTAACGCACTTGCTATGTTTACTGTGCATCCCGCCCCGCCACCGCCGCGGATAATAGTCTGTAGAATTGTACACATTATATACCAATACATCATTCCTCCAGCCTTCCTCTTCCCCCACCCCCTGCGAACACAATCACATAAGTAGTTTTGGTATTTATAGAAATTAAGGGAGAAATTAAGAGAGAATAAATACATTTTGTAGGGAGTCACAATATGGAATAAGCCGCTGAGAGTGCACGGTTGGAGGTGGAATTCGAAAGTCGTGGGGTGTCATCCACAACAACCACAAAATGGTGCGTCCCCCTCATCTCCGCCGCCGTTCCCGCAGCGTACGTACGACAGAGAGGAGGCGCACGTTACCCATAAGCAAGGCAGTCTGGTCGCCAGCTGGTACGACCCTCTTTGCTTCTCTGCCTACTCTGCCCGTTAACGTACTGGGTACGTTGTTAGAAAAAGGGTGGTGCAGCCAACACGGTGGATTCCTTCAATGTTGGTGAGTTGGCTTATCTTTACACCTGAAACGCTGCGTCGTCAGGTACCCCCTCATCGTAGAGGTGTCGGATCCCAGAGTATCCCCCGAAGAGAAACATGAACCCGCACGCCAAAAGAATGCGGGGTCCTCTGCGGTCGACGATTCGGCCCCAAATTGGGCCGCTAGCGTATACACCGACTGAATGGGATCAATGCGAGGCTAGAAAGGGAGAGAAGGTGGCACTCACTTATCAAGCCGACCATATTCAGCTGGGTGTGCGTGATACGGAGTCGTGATCCGAGCTGGGAAGTGTATGCTGGATGAAATGAGAGAAATTCATGTAAGTACCCGGTCAGTACTGACCCAATGTATGAGAAGAGAATCCCCGAATGAAACGGAATGAGTGGTCACCGAACCCTTTCAGGGGGGCTCGGGGCTCGGCTACAGTCAAACATCTAGGCCCAGTGAAAGCCAAATGAAGAAAGCACTCCGATGTGCCCCGGGCCCAGGCCTCAGGCCTCAGGCTTCAGGTCGTGTGCCGCCGAATATCGCGTGAAACAAGCGTGAAAGCGCACTCTCGAATGGCCGCACTAACGACGCACTAGTCGTCGTGAAGCCAATGCTTTTTCTCCAAAGCCAAAGACAGCTTGCCCACTACTAGGCCCAGCGCAAGTGCCATGACAGCAACTCCTGCTTCCTTGGGGGGTCTGAATCACTACCCACTCATCCTCACTTCAACAAAGATCGTCGAAAAGATGTGCCCGAAATTCAAACCTCCTCGCCTGAATAAACCTGCAAGCGAAATCCATTAGGTTTAATAACAGACGTCAACCTGACACCAACTCACATACTTAATTGGTTCCGGCGGTGAGAACGACGATGAGATTGGCGATTAAGGTCGTGAGACGTGGAGTACTATAGAGCGCCGGGACTGCTGAAGGATTGCTAGGCATTGTACACGCAAAGAGTGTAGTGGAAGAGGAGAGAGGCTTCATCTGTGCATTCTGTGGAGAAGCGGGACTAAAATATTCTCACGGCCTACCAACGCCGTGGTGTAATCGGCATGACCAGAAAACCGGTAAAAGCCGGAAATCTATCTTGCCATCATACGTATAACTGCAGAATTATTAACAAGACACCCGCAGGAGTTCTACCTCCGTCTTCCCACCTCTAATCTGTATTTCTTTCCGGTCATCTTTCAAGGAGACAGTGCTGACCCTGCACTCGAATCAAACAAGGGCGACCTGTGCCGCCTGGGTTACAATTCTCTATTCAATTATTCCCGGATGGACGCTAGTGGTGCTGCGAGGTGAACCGAAGCGGATCGAAGGGGGAAATGCACCAAGAATGCACCTCCATCCATTCAAGGTGAACGAGGAATTCGGTGATTCCCGATCAGCCAATAAGATCGTTTCTGGTGCAGCGCACGCACGAGGGGTTTTGAGTGGACGGTTTTCGCTCTCCGCTTTCTGGCCCTTATCGCACACTCGCCCTTGAACAAGTTGATCCTTTAGTGGTCCTGAATCGGCGTGTATGGGCTCAGTGGCTTCGGCGCGTATCATCTCTCTTTGCATCGGTTTTTGCCAAAGAAACAGAACAAAAGTGAGTCCACGTTTCTCCCCAGTTCACCAGTCAAATTATGTAGAACTGACTTTTAAGGTCTAGGGGTGGTAACATGATCGAACATCGAGGTTCAGCCTGGGATTGGCACTGGTATTGATACCTCGGCCCTTGATACACTGTCCGAGTTCTCCCACCGTTAAAGATAGGGGACGCACGGTACTTTTGATTCAGGTTCGGTTCTCCTGACAAGCTATATCATGTCAAGGCACTGAGCAGAACCCATTCTCCACCTTTGCACTCCCGATTCCACATCACCTTAGACATGGCAGCGCCCGCTCAGTTCATTGATTATGTGGCTGCAGAACGGCTTGCTACGGTGCGTATCTACATGCCTATAAAGTCGTCCTTCCCCTCTAACGAAAAAAAAACTCAGTCGTTCGATGGTAAGCCGCCTACGACGATTTCAAGCCTCTAAAGCTGATGAGTCTTCCACGCAGTTGGGGCGGCGATGCTATTGGTATACGACTGCTCACTGACGTTGGGCATGGAGATTGAGTTTGTGTGGTCATCGCCATGGGGGTTTATGACAGTGCTTTATATCGTTCAGCGATATTTGCCTTTCTGTGACGCGATTTTTCTCTGTCTGCCTCGTGAGTACACATGAAGTACCTCTCTCTTTACAATGTTTCACCACTTTCTCTTCTAGCCCAATTGGCGGCAAATATCGACCCACATGGCTGCCTCATTGTTAATATGATACGAGGGTGTACGCATTCTCTTTAAAACGTGGTCGTTTGGCTCATCGTATCATAGGGTTGATGATTTTTGGCTGGATTTTGTCTGAAGGTGCGAATTCTCTTCATTTTATTATGGTATATATGGTGTCCCTAATAATGGCTATTCCTAGCAATCTTGACCCTACGCGTATGGGCAGTATGGAAACGAGATCGGCATATTGGTGTCTTTCTGATATCCCTAATTACGCTCGCAACCGTGGCGGAAATATATGTGACGAGAATCTTCCTTCTCGACCTGCGATGTTTGTCCACCATCTGTCATACTGAACTATCATCTCACCGCAACTGACACCCCATGTTCAGTTAGTACAAAGCCATACCCAGAATTTGTCGGTTGCTTTTTCACCAGTGCAAACCACATCGTGTACGTGAATTGGGTTGTATTCATGATTTACGAAGCTGGTAAGCATTCATTTGTACCCTGGTGTACGGCATCCGCAACTAATTGTCTCCCAGTAATACTGGTCCTGATGATAATTCCTGGAATTGCTTCCTGTAAGACCCACACAGGACCTAGTTTTCCGCTTGCTCATAAGCTGCCCTTTCAGATCGGCGAGGAGGGAATGCTGATCTGCATCACGTCATATATGGCGAAGGTAAGATATTGAATTTCACCGAAAGAGATGCATCTAATTTGCCTTCAAACATAGGAATAATAATGTATATCTACCTTGTTGGTAAGCGACGGTCGGCACGACACATTCATTGTGCTAAAGCAGCAAAAGCCCTTTCAATAGTCAACGTCGTAGTCGTGTGTGCGCTCTCTGTAAGCCGATACAGTGTCTTTGTGTGAACCAAACTAACCACTCAACTTCTGCAGAGAGAGTATCTCGCCGTTATTGCTACGTACGTTTATATTCTACCTCTACATGCAAAATGACTGATCAAGTCAAAGTGTGGAACGCGTACTCCATGCACTGTTGACGAGTAGGGTCGTGCTCCATCTTCGAGAATACATAAAAATGCGCCAACCATCGTGTACCGATGGTCTTACAGACCTACACGTTGACCTGGATGCTAGCCAATCGAAAAGCCGATTGCAAAAACGATGGAGAGTATGATACGCCTTGACTCCGGTTTTGTTTCTGCGGCGATGTCCGACTTTTAGAGCGGATGGAATCTATCACGATACCTTATCTTAGTTTTTGAGAATGACAAGGCGTGAGGTATGTACGAGTGACCTAGATAAATAAATTACGTTGTGTGGAGACGTTTAACGGTAGATTGGGTGCTACACGTGTGGGTGCTGGGTAACGACGGTCGTGGAGTAAAATTTGGGCGTAGGGTGTTGCTTGATACCAACGCGAGGATGTGTAGGAATGCTATATTGGCTCATAGGATTCGGAAACTCTTTTAATGGCGTGTATCAGTGATGTAAGAACTTAGCATTACAGTCATCCACCTGCTAATGATACACCCAAAATGAGAAATTAGCTTCAACAGATTTGAGCACAACCTTTCTCTACAAAAACTACATGAAAATATCAGATAAATTCCCGTCTATCACTGTACCAATTTTCAGAATGTTTGACCCACATTTCACAAAGAAAAATTAAGATTATGGGTGTATCATTGAGGGGTGTGACTGTATTTGGCTATTTCTGAAAAACAGTCCATTTTGTATGCTCCACAGCTTTGCCAATTCTGCCTCAATTGCATCCAAATTATGTACGGTGGTAGATATGAGTTTGTACTACTTGTTACAACTTGTTTCATAAAAATCGGTCTAGTATTGAGTGAGATATTGGCTAGTCAAAAGTGTATCAAATGGGGGTGGCGTATCATTAAGGGGTGGATGACTGTAGTGGCGCATCAAACTTGGTTGTGGAATGATTCGATTCACCTTGAGATGATTCTCGTCGGCGTGCTGAAATTATTCGTTAGCTATGCCTCGAATCAGAGGGTCAGAAGACTCACCACCAGCAAGAAAGAGTTGAACAGAACAGCCGTCTAGCGTTGTCTGAGACTCGGACAACGTTTAACACTTGAGGCAGGGCCTAATAAATAATCAGGACAAATGTACCTCCTTAATTGTGGCCACTTGCAAAATAATGAAGTGAATGTGCATTCCAAAAACATTAATTCTCAAAATTAGAAAATGAAGAACAATAAGAACTTCAACCACATTTAATTTGCATATTTAAACAATGTCTTTGAGAAATAGTCTTGGTAGCCATGGCAACACCACTCAGCTGAAGAATATGTTAAAGAATAAAATAATGGAATTGGTCTGTCAATATGGCTGATGTTCTTATTGTTCAACAGTTTAAAATTTTGTTAATCAATGTTTTTGGCATACACAACAGCTTTATTATTCTAGGAGTGTTGACAATTATGGAGGTACCTTTGCCTAGATCAAACATTGGACCCTGTCTCAAGTGTAAGTTGTTGATCAGAACATGTTGACCAAAGTCTTAGTTTGGCTTCGTCACTCTCAGTAAAAAAGAAACCCAGGTAAAAGTGTGGCAGTGGTCGCGGCACAGTCAGTTCTACAATTACATGAAGTAGGTGTCGTTTTTCCAACTTTTACCTGACTAAAAATCAGTAAGAGCGTTTCCCGTGAGCCCCCATCAGTCAATTCTGGTTAGTGTTTAAAGGTTCAGTTCAGTCCGGTTTTTTGCCCCGAAAACGCGCAACCGTGGACCGCAACCGGTCCAGGACCGACCCAGATATTGAGGGAACCGAACCGAACCACCTAGGACCGGTCTTTTGCGGTCCATGATACCAGTTCAGACCGATCCAGACCGGTTTTTTTGCATATAATTTATTATACCAATATAAACCATTTGTATCTCAACCATTATTACTCTGAAAAATAAACGGGTTATATAAAATAGTAAAGCATATAAATACCCGTCATTCTACCAATTTTCAAGAGATTTAATGAAGATTTGACATAGCTATGACTGAAACCGAATTACATCTCCTAGAGACTCAGGTAAAATATGGATTTGGTTATATCTTTCTCAATTCTTAACTGTTTTTGATGAAACAAAAACCCAATAAAAGGCAATAAACGTGGTTACAAGGCTATGTGACGCACGTGACCGTTTAACCGGTTGCAACCGATTAAAACCGGTCTTTGAACGGTTTTAAAAGATTTTCGAAATGATGCAACCGGCAACCGGACCAACCCCAAATTGGGGCAACTGCAACCGAAAAAAAGACCGGACCATGGTCCGGTTCAGTTCGGTCCACCGGTTTTTTGCGGTCTTATGGACTGAACCTTTAAACACTAATTCTGGTTATCCCGATTGCCTAGTTGGAATTTAACCAGTGCCAAACTTCCCATCAGATTCGAGAAATTGTTCGGATACCCTCAATTCAGCTATGAAATTTTACCCCAGAGCTCACAATAAATCATAATACGGCTTCCCGGAAGAATAAGTAGGCCTCAGAGTCAAAGACGGTCGTCGACTCAACGTCGAGGTGAGCTTTCAGATTTGACATGGCTTTCCTCATCTTTTTGTGTTTTACTAGCTACTTCACTGCTTGGGGCTTCCTCAAATATGGATGACAGAGGCGTCATACTACTTTGCTGAGCAAAATTAAGGCTGAACATTTGACTGGGTTCAACTAGCCGATGCCGAGCACGTCTCCAGCTATTCAGAATGCTAAGGAGCATGTTGGAATACCTATTCGAGTCAGCATCTCTCAAAAGACATTCACAGCTCAGGGACAACTTACAAGCCCCCCAGAATGTAGATTCTGGAAGATTAGACATCAGTAGCATTCACACTAAGTTTATCGCTTGACTTACATTCCAACTCAGTTGAGTGACTTTGTCGGAGATCTTGAATATAAAATTAGTTGAGTGAATTTGTCGGAGATCTTGAATATAAAATTAGTTGAACAAGAGTCGTGATCAGGGTGATGGTGGCGGTCTCCAAAGTTACAATAATGAGACGATCGATAATACGCTTTGTTGGCTTGAATGGGGATTCTAGTTTTGCCTGTACGAGCTAGAGAAAAAGAGAAGATTTGAACCAGTTTAAATTTCACTAAGAAGAACAGGAGTACCAGAAATGTCATAGTTGCAACGATGATGGAATCACAGATCAAGGTCCCCAATAACCAAAGCTTTTGAGGGGAAAGTTGAGCACTTTAGGCATCTTGGAGATATAGCAAAAGAGAACGTACATCAGCTGAAAGGTCTAAAGTATGCTGTCGGCTGGATAAGCTTTCAGATTGAGCGCACTATGATCAAATCTATGAAAATTTTGCTGTGAAGTTATGAATCACGTACTGCTACTCCACAGGCAATCACAGCCGCTAATTGCATAAACGCCACCTAGAAAAAGTTCAATGCATGTAAAACAAGCCAGGGAAGGCTGTTAACCAAACAGATTATGCTTCAAATAATTCGATAGATTTTGAACTCTCTTTTCAGGGTCCATATTCGCCTATAAGGATGTTGGATGTCATGCGTGAAAACGAGGTTTTATGAGGACTCACCAGGCAAAGAAAATCTGAACAATGCAGGATTCTATCAATGGCGAAGTCAGGACGTTGAAGGATCGGTTGAGTGGAAGACTCGCCTATCCCAGTGAGTGGTATGGTAAGGACGGGAAACACGGAAGGGCCAGTGAAAATTGTTGGGTTTCCCCATGCAACTATTAAGCTTTGCCAAGCACCGGCCAGCTGAGCAGCGGCGTTTCGCGCAGACGGTTCCCCCCCTCTGACCCCCTGCCCTTATCATGGGCTCCTCGGATTTCAGTCTTTACTATCTGCTGCCATGTCTTTAGTCATCCCGAATCGGCATGCATGGGCTCAGTGGCTTCGGCGCATATCATCTCTCATTGCATCGGTTTTTGCCAAAGAAACAGAACAAAAGTGAGTCCATGTTTCTCCCACTTCACGATTCAAATTATGCAGAATTAACGTGAAGGTGAAGGGGTGGTGACATAACTGAACATGACGACGTAGGACCCCCGAAAATCCTGCTAAATGGTAGATACCGATCCGGACAGAATTTTTCAAAATGAGGCGCTAGGATAGATACAAACCGGACAGGTTTTCGAAAAAATCAGCAAAATGCTAGATACAGAATCCGGACAGGCTTGCGAGAAGAATCAGAGGCTAGATACTAACCGGACAACTATGGTCGCGTAGCTCAACGGAAAAAAAGTATGTACTTTACGAAGCCTGACGTGTGGTCTGCGGTTTGAACCTTTTGCCGCACAAAAAAATTTGGCCCTGACTTGGGCTAGATACGCAGTTCGGACAACTTTTCGAAATTTTGGTCTAGGCTAGATAAAATCCGGACAGACTTCGCCAAAATTGGTACGGACAAGAATCTGGAATTCGGCAATTTCAGTATCTATCATTGAGCAGGATTTTCGGGGGTCCTGACGACGTTGAGTCTGGGATTGGCACCTCGGCCCTTGATCATCACAGCTTGTCCCAGCGTCAAAAATAATGGTCACACGGCAATGTTTGCAGTTTTGATTCCGGTAACCCACTTCTTCTGACAAGCTATATCATGTCAAGGTACTGAGCAGGACCCATTCTCCGCCCTTGATCCCAATTCCACATCACCTTGAGGCTTAGACATGGCAGCGCTTGCAAATAATGTGGCTGCAGAACGACTTGCTACAGTGCGTATCTATATGCCTATAAAGTCCTCCTTCCCCTCTAACGAAAGAAGAACAGTCATTCGATGGTGAGCCGCCTGATATGATTTCGAGCTTCTAAAGCTGATGAGTCTTCGAAGTTGCGGCGGCGATGTTGTTGGTATACAACTGCTCACTGACGTTGGGGATGGAAATTGAGTTTATGTGGTCATCGCCATGGGGGTTAATGAAAGTGCTTTATATCGTTCAGCGATACCTGCCTTTCTGTGACTCGATTTTTCTCTGTCTAACTCGTGAGTACATGGAATACCTCTATCTCTTTACAACTTTCACCATTTTCTCTTCTAGACCAATTGGCGATTAATATCGACCCGTATGGCTGCCATATCATTGAAACGATACGAGGATGTATGCATTCTCTTCAAAGGTGGTCATTTGGCTCATTGTATCATAGGGTTGATGGTTTTTGGCATGACTTTGTCCGAAGGTGCGAATTCTCTTCGTTTTATACTATGTGATGTGCCTAATGGTGGCTGTTCCTAGTAATTTTGTCCCTGCGCGCATGGGCAGTATGGAAACAAGGGGGATCTGCGTCTGGGTGTCTCTCTGATATCCCTAATTACGCTCACAACCGTGGCGGAGATATATGTGACGAGAATCTTCCTTCGCGACCTGCAATGTGTGTCCACCATCTGTCATATTTAACCGTCATCTCACTGCAATTGACACCCCATGTGAAGTCAGTAAAAAGCCATATCCAGAATTTGTAGGTTGCTTTCTCACCAGCGCAAATCGCATCGTGTATTTGGATTATGTTGTATTGATGATTTACGAAGCCGGTAAGCATCAATTTCTACATTGGTGTACGGCATCCACAACTAATTGTCTCCCAGTAATACTGGTCTTGATGATAATTCCTGGAATTGCTTCCTGTAAGACCCATACATTATCTAATTTCCGCTTGCCCATAAGCTGCCCTTTCAGATCGGCGAGGAGGGAATGTTGATCTGCATCATGTCATATATCGCGACGGTAAGATATTGAATTTCATTGGAAGAGATGTAGCTAAATTGCCTTCAAACATAAGGATAATAATGTATATCTACCTTTTTGGTAAGCGATGGTCGGCACAACACATTCGTTGTGTGCTAAAGGAGCAAAAGCTCTTTCAATAGTCAACGTCGTAGTCCTGTGCGCGCTCTCTGTAAGCCTATACATTGCGTCTTCGTCTGAGAACCAAATTCACCACCAAATTTCTGCAGACAAACTATTTCGCAGTTATTTCTAAGTACGTTTATGTTCTGCCTCTACGTGCAAAATGACTGATGAAGTCAAGTGTTGAACGCGTACTCCATTTGCTGTTGACGAGTAGGGTCGTGCTTCATATTCGAGAATGCATGAAAAGGCAACAACCATCGTATACCGATGGTCTTACAGACCTTCATGTTAATTTGGACGCTAGCAAACCAGAAAACCGATTCCAAAAACGATGGATAGCATGATACGCTTATATATATCCGGGAATGAACCACACGCCTCTTCAAGCTTTTGAATGATGCACAACTTTAGTGTAATCCAGCGTAAACAGACAATTGCGAGAAATTAAAGCGTGGCGTTGTTTTAGAACGTAGAATACATATTTTTCATCACAGACGGAAGAAGATATATTTGTTCCCCATATCTCTTGCAGCGAGACAGCCTTCATGTAAGTACCTCAAATCCAAACGGCGTCCTTCAATATTCGTTCAAACGAAACGATAATTTGATTCACGATACCTTATCTTAGTTTTTTAAAATGCCAACGCGTGAGTTGTAGTCGGTATGAATTACGTCGTGTGGAGATGTTTAACGCTCGAGTGGGCGCTACGTGAGAGTGAGTGCTGCGATGGCCGTGGGGTCAAATTTTGGCGCAGGGTGTTGTTTGATACCAATGCGAGAAAGTTCAGGAGTGCAATACTAGCTTATGGGGTTCGGAAATTATTTTAATGGCGTTCGTTAGTGGTGGAAGAGCATACCATTAGTGAGCGCCTTACTTATCCATAAACTTGCGACAACACCGCGATGCGATGCCATCCGGCCAGTTGTTGAAATGATCATCACCTAAATCTGCTGAAACCACAGATAAAACTACCGCATCTTCAAGTCGTCAATCGCAAACGATGGTCATGCTTGAGAGTGGTTCTTGATAGATGGCATAGTGTTGACTTGATGTTGACAGATGTTTGCAGATAATGACGAGATGCGTCCTGTCACGTGTTGACGCGTTTTTAGATACAAGGCTGTCCTTTCTTGAAATTGACGCCCACGTTTCAGCAACATCAACATCTCGGTTTTAGATGCACACGGTAAGAACGAGTTTACTTACAAGATGGGTTACTTACTTGCCTGGCGATTCCAAAAATTAGATCCAAAATGTCGCGTTGACAGGACCGGTCAGCCGGGTAAGACCCGACAGCGGAATTATGTAAAAGAGAGCTACTCCTTTTCGTCCTCTCTCATTTCTATCTATACTGAATGTCTCCTTACGAAAATGAACTTCACGCTTTCGATGTTGACGAGCGTGCTGGTTTCATGCCTCCCTCTCCTCCCCTGACCCGCCTCCCTCAACTCTGGGAGTTATGGGAAACTATACTAGACGCTGCCATTCATGCGAAATTGCAGCTTGGGGGTAAAGTGGGTCTTGCTGTCGAGGAAGCTGAGGCGTCAGAGGCATGGCGCGTACGTGTTCGTCAGGTGCGTTGTTTTGCCGGCTTGGGTTTCAAATTTCAAGGCGTACACTTACTGCGTTTGACAGCTGCCGGTCATACCCATTTGTGAACTGGATTCGCCCATGCTTCTACGTCGAGCCCATCTTGTGTTAACTTATATTCTTCACTTCTACATCCACACTCTGCCTCTGACGTCTCCCATCTGTATACCCAAACCCATATCTCTTCCTCTTGTCCGCATTTCTCAGAAGCTCGACATCCCACCGTTACTCACCTTCTCCGACACCGTCCTGTACAACTGGGTCATATGTACCAGTGAAGACTTCCCAACACCTCTCAACGTCCGTTCCCAGACACTATTCACGGGACTGAGAGACGAAGAAGAGTTTTATCTCTGCTCTGCGCGTATCGAGTTGCGCGGCGTCGAGGCTCTCCAACTTGTACGTGCAACCATGGACGAGACATCCGTGAACGACTCCATTGCAGTGCGCCACGTCACCCAATACCTGTCCACCCTCTCCAGCGTCATTGACGAACTTCGTGCGTTGATGAATGACGTCCGTAATGGTTGTGATCCAGATACGTACTATAACCAAGTACGACCGTGGTTCTGCGGTGAAGACTCGGACGCGAACAAGCGGAAATGGGTGTATGAAGGGCTGGCGGAGGAGGGGCTTCTCGTCCCGAAGGAGCTATCTGGTCCCAGCGCGGGACAGAGCTCACTCATTCACGCTTTGGACTCCTTTTTAGGTGTGAACCACGGCAATCCATCGTTCATGCAACGCATGCAATCGTACATGCCCAGAAAACATCGGTTGTTCCTTGATCATCTGATGAAGAGCCCTCGCCCGTTGAGGGAGTTTGTGGTTGGGGCGAGGGATGGGGAGTTGGAGGGGGCGTATAATCGGGCGGTGGGCGCTTTGAAGAAGTTTAGGGATGCACATATGATTATTGCGCATTTGTATATATTGGGTCCGGCGAGGAGAGCGGCGAGTTTAAGGAATTCAAAGGGGTTGCAAGGGGAGGGGAAAGAGAGGGAGCCGGTCAAGGGGACTGGTGGGACGGATTTGGTGACATTTCTGAAGGATACTAGAACGAGGACGATTGAGGCGGTTATACCATAAGGATTCATTGTTATACTTTGCTAGCTATGATTCATAGACTAGATATTTCTTGGGCATCTTGTGGCGTTTTCGCGTCTGACAGTGGGTACATACTGCATACGTTGGTGCGGTCTTCTTTCGTCCGGAATAGGAGAAAAGGCATTTCCGTTGAATATTCGTTCATCGTGACCTCATTTAGCTGGTCGAATGATTCGCCAGCTGTAACCTTTATTTTTAGATGCTTCCTCACTATGTGCGCCAAGCTCTGAGCTCAGCAAAGTAAGCTTCGTTCTTGCTATCTAGCGAGTGTCAAGTGATTTATATGAACGGACCTTCCATACCCCTAACACAAACAACCTCACGCTTCCTCGAATTCTATCGCACAAGCGTGGAAATGAAGTTTACGATCATGATATATAAAAGCCCGAAGGTACGTCTTCCAGAGCACCGTCAAAAATGACGCTCCCTACAGGAAAATACCTCATCCGCAATAAAGGCTTCGATTCTTTCGTCCAGCGGGCAGCCCACGAAGATCATAGTCTCCTTCCCAAGCCGATTGTTTCTATCGCTTCAAGCTGGACAGAGGGCGTATCCCGTAAGCCTTGATTCTCGAATGAATTGGCAATCAACCTGAGCGTTCTTTGTGATCGTCGTAGTGGGTAATTGAAGAGCAATCTGGGCTTTACACCATCAAAGCTGGCGGTGCTCCTGCGTTCTCGAAAAATCGCCAGGTGTTTGCGTCGTTGTTTGAGGAGGTAGATGAGGGCGTTAGATGGTGTCTTACGAATGCTCCGGATGTCAGTGGAAAGGATGTCTACATGTAAGTAGGTTTCTTGGTCGAGCTGGAGTGAGGTTAAACATAGTTTTTTCAGCATTGACAACCCGGTGACGAAGGAAGGTTGGGTTTTACCTGAGAATGAAGCAGGAACTCAGGTGAGTTCTGTATTTTGTACTATTGAAAGGCGGTTTGTTGGAAATTATGTAGGTCGCTTGCGGCTTGCTAATCGTTGGTCCGAGTGAACCGCCGTTCTTCCCGCCGAATCAGCTCTGGATTATCACTCCTGTAGATTAAATATGCGACAATTTGAATGGCCGCGCGACTCGACGAGTGATAATAGAATCAAAGCTTGCTTCCAGGTACTAGTAGACAAGGGGGGTCCAGGATTTGAAAATGCCATATCGGGATGGTTAGTTAGTCCGGCTGACAGGCTGTTAAAAAAAAAAAAATAACCTCCTATATTTTTTAGTCTGAATGGCCTGGAAATAGCTGAAACGGGTGATGACAAGAATAGTAGTAGTGGGATTATAATATATTAGTAAAATAGTGTGATCTTACCCCGAATAGTGGGATAGCAAACTGAAATAGTGTGGTCCCAAATCTCAGCAGTAGGATTGTATAGCGAAAGTGTGATGTGATCAATTTGGGTTATCTTGCGAAAGTGGGATAGTATAAGTACCCTACTTACCTGCCGAACCTCGCCGGGCCAGCCATTGAACGTTCTTTGGTTAGGGTTAGGTGTTGATGCATTTTCCTTCAATGTTATTGCGCAAGAAACAGTGGATGACATCATTCTTTTCACCTTCGGGGACCAAAATCG
>NW_001889910.1:39490-57849 GCF_000143565.1 Laccaria bicolor S238N-H82
TGGGCGCGGGATCTATATTGCACATATGTAGCCATCTCTCCTGTATAGGCTGTGCTAATGTATAAACAGCCTTGGAAAGAGTCCTGATGGTTTTTGACCTCAGCGCGACTGCTACTGCTCGACGCGTCCACTACTACTCAGAACGCACAACACTGAGGCCAGCGCGCCTATTCCAATGACGTCACTTCAAGCTTTTTCAAGGCGCGACCACGGTGTCGGCAATTCCCCGCAATTCCCAGCCCTACACTGCCTCACCTTAAAGCCCCTTGAAGCCACCAAATATAGGCATAATGCGCCTTAAGGTTGACATTAAACTTAATGTACATTACATTGCGGCAACACTAGTCCGAATGGTCCGGATTTTGGTTCCCAAAGGTGAGAAGAATGTCACGTGTATTCTTCAGTGTGTTCCCTAACATCGTCATTCTTCCCCCACCATCATGTCTACTGCATATGCATCCGCATCTCTACGTTCCGCTGGTGCTTTGTGTGACAATGTCTTCCCCTGTGTACCGCTGAATCCAAGAGTCCCCGACGGCCGCAAATCGAGTTTAGGTTTGAAGAATGGTCAAGGATCTTGGTTCATATTGTCTTACCGGTGAGTATACGTCTAAAATGTGTCGCATTCATTGCTAATGTTTGGGAATGCTTCGAAGTGATCTCCACCTCCTGGATCGCGTGCCGTTGAACTGAGACCTGGTACGTAGATTCTGCAACGTTCGCATGCAAGTTTGCTTAACATTTTCTCAAGCCGACGTAAGAAAGGACACCTTATCGTGACTGCCTCCATCTTCGAAGGTCGAGTTTGCATTTGTCTTTCACGAATGTATGTGCTTCACAAGGTATGCCATCTCGCATCATCCTTTGCCTTTAACCTAATCATCATACAGGATTTGTGTACTGCTAAGAGAGCCTGAGCGAGGCCGCTGTAACGCTATGCATTGGTACTACGGCGCAGGGATATGAGAAGCACGGGAGCGGGAGCAGGGTGTGGATAGGCCATGGGGAGGTTCTTGAGTGTGACGTCATGGGTCTGACAGGTGTGGGAGCAACTGCGACACGCGTTCGCTTCTCTTCATCTGCAACATCCATCTTGACAACTTTGCTGCCCTCTTCTGCTTTGGTTTTGGCTGTAAGTCTCAAACCACTCTCATCCCCACCAAATGCAGGTTCTAAACCAGTCAAATTTTTGATAGGGCTCGTCACGGAGGCCGGCTTCTCGAGAACACCACATTTGATTGTGTTTACGCCTTGGGGTAAGTTCCTTCAACATGTGCGGATGCACCTTTGACTCAAGGGTATGGGCAGAGAACACTTGGGCCATCCTCCTTGTATCACAAACCATCCAGCCGGATGCCTTCTGAACACAACAGCAGTGCCAGGCCAACGTCGACGTCCCCACCCGCTCAATCCACCAACGTTCCGATCTCAGACATAGTTCCCCATTATCCACCATCTCGCCCTTACTTTGGCGCATTCTATCCTCAGCCGACTAGATTGCCCTGCCGTCAAGTGTTCCAACAACACGTCTGCACATGCCAATCTCGACTGCCCCCCCACCACCTCTCCTCGAGGCTTGAAGCCAAATACGTCATAGGCCTATTTCAGTGTTCTCCCATCTGACGTTGATCGAGGGCCCTTCAGACGACACGGATGCATGGCTTCACTTTAGTGTGTGTAACCTTGGGGGATCAAGGTAGTGCGGACGATGGATTGATCGAGGTTCTCATCGTCGTTCGTGAATTCGTGGATTAGGTTACGAACATTTTTCAATGCCAAGGGACAAAGAGGGTGGATGTCGTTGACCTGCGGGGGGCCGAATGTATATGGAACCCAACTTTCTTTCTCGCATTTCCTCTCTGCCAACTTCTACAAGATCCTCCCCTCAACGACACGAGAGTCGCTCATCCCTCATATTCTCGTTATCCCTCCACCTTACCTATCCACGAGAAGGGTATATGATGGTGTTCTCGGCTCCATCGCAACATCAGCCACCCACCAACAAAGGGCGACCAGATGACTTTGAACTGGCGCAGGATTACACTGAGTTGCGCAAAAGAGAGAATTGGTGCCTTAGAGGGAGGTATGGCAGGCATGGAGGTTATATGGGCTGGGTGCGACGTGTATGGATGTGGATGTCGTGACTTTGGCTTTAATCTCTGGGAGCGCCACGCTGATTGATGGATCCTTCGATATGACAAGTACTGGAGACTTTAATATGTATGTAGTTTCGTGTAAACTAACTTAAGTGTCCATAGTAAGCTATTCCCCCAGAGCTGCCGTGGCCTTAGCACTCTTTGTTCGGCTTCGTTGAAGACCTTCGGGAAGAATGTGGGCTGCGTTAACCTCGTCGACCTTTCTGCGCTTAGTGGGCCGGCGGTGATCACCATCGGGTTTTGGAAGGATAGGCGCACTGAGCACGCCACTGCTGGATGTCAGCACTGGAGAGGAACTGAGGCCTGCCAAAGTACCAATAGACGACATGGTGTCGATGTTGGGATGAGAAGGGTACGGGGGCAAAACGAGCTGAGAGCTGTCTGCTATAAAATAGTCAGGCCTATTTTCCTGTACACCTATCGATAAGGCAGCTTCCATGAAGGCCTGTTCATAATCAATTGTTGCGCCGACATCCAGATTTGCCGAACCCAGAGCATTGACGTCCATGTTTTCGAAGTCAAAGTTGTCCATATTTGTGAAATCAAATTCATTGAAGTCAAAATCAAAGCCAGAACCGAAAGCGTTGGGACTGTTGATGGGAGGATGGCCATGGTCATAGTAATTGACTGGCATGTCGGGGAACAGACCAACTAGGACAAAGAGTTTTGGCGAATGCAATTTTGCATGCAAGGCAATGAATAACCCACCGGCGTTCTCATTCAAGCCGCAATTGTCCTCTTGACTATTGAGCATCGCAGTGAGTGACTCAACCAGCGATGTACTCTGTGTGTTTGTGTCATCTTTTTTAAGATGCGTGTCGCCTGGAGGAATTGTTGAGATAGATTCCTCCAATAAATCCACGTTGTTCCCTATATGAATAATATTGGTTGAATATTGGAATACCTACAGAGCAACGACGTACCAGGCCCCTCGGGTAGGTCTTTATCCACTGTCTTGCTTTTAACTGATAATGCTGGACGGCGCCCATGAACTTGAGCCCCACTTAAGCCATTGTCCTTGAGTTCCTGGATGGATTTGTTAACAACTTGCCGCCGATTTTTGTATCCTCGTCGCTTTTCCTTCTCTGCTTCGACTTGTTGCTGGAGGGCCTTGATTTCTTCCTTCCAATTGGCACTCTGATTATCTCGTAGCATCTGGATCTGCGCCTGAAGAGATTTATCTAGTTTTAACGAGTCAGCCTGCTGAGATGAAAGCATCTGAAGCTCGGTGGTGAACTCATCATGGTGAGCGAGTTTATCATCACGGTCCTTCTGTTTTGCATGACCCCAAGCCCGACGCTGGGTATTTAGGTGTTCCCTTTCAGACAGCCCATTCCAGCGCTTAGGCAGAACAGCATTCTGTTCCATCGCCTCAAGTTCATCAGCAACTTTATTGTCAAGTTCACATGCGCTGGAAGGGTAGATTAAATGATGACAAAAATTACACTTTGAAGGTACCTTGTGACAGCTTCGCCAATTTCCTTGCCTATGGATGTAACATCGTTTGTTCCCGAGTGACCACCTTCAACGAGATTGGAATGGTTGGGTGTCAAATTCCAGCTTGTACCATCCATCTTCGACAGGAAAGCATTGAGAGATGGCAAAAGCCATGGATTGTTGACTTTCTGTTGATACCAGTCTAAGCACATTAAGTGAGTGTGAACTTTTGGTGCAAATTTTTACCGGCTTACCTTGTACTGACTTATCTAAGGAATTCCGGCAGAATTCACGCCATTCTTGAATTTCATTGTGGCTCCGAAGTCCCATGAATCCTTTCAAACGGGCGATGGTTTCTCTGGATACTGTAGCTGGAAGTTTGTCGATGTTCCTTATGGACATAAGGATATGGAGGTAGTTGAGTTGAATGAAGTATGGTACGAACCTCTCGAAGTGAATGCAACAAGTCTTCAAGACAATCATCAACAATTCCAGTGCATTTCTTGGAACAGTTGATGTGGTCTCCGGCACATACTTTGCAACATATACTAGTAATTCATCACCTAATCCCTGCGCTTGTGGAGCTTCAGCATCTAAAATGATTGCTCGTAGGAGCGCCTTAGGATCGCCAGGAAAGAAAGCGAAGAACTTTAAAATTGATCCAGTAAGCTCAGGAATAATTTGAAAGAGCTTGGAAAACAGTCGACCAAAGGCATTCCGGGTATTCCTATCACAATAGAAGTGTGCCAGTGTTACACCTGGATTGGAAAAAATTTAGAGACACCTGGTGTTTGAAACAGCTCATTGATCAAAAAATTACTTACGGCGTTTGAAGCGATCCAAAAAACCGACAACTTCCCATTCATCGACATCACCTTTCACTCATTTGAAGGTATAGTCAATACAAAGATAAAGAACAGAGTGGAAATGTTTTGCAAGACGGGGATGCATTGTAATGACCCATTTTGCTTCAGGAGTAACCATGACTGCCTGGATGTAGCGTTTATCGGCAGAGAGCTTCGATTCACGTTGTATGTGTTCGTGTAGGAGGCCTTTATAAATCAGTGAGCTACCAATTGATATAATTGCTGTAAAATTATGCAAACCTTCCCAACCTAATCCCTTTGGATGGTCCTTCATTTTTTCTTTCCGAATTTCATCTCTTAATTTGCGGCGATCCATGTATGCAGGGGATGCGATTGGTAGAGACATGCTGTTGTAAATAGCAGATGTCGATGGCACTGGAATTCCTGAGGGGTAAATATCAAGTCAAACCTAAGAATCAGAATACTATACCATTGATCAGCTTGCGAACAGTGAGCCCACGCTTTCCAGCCGCACTGATTGCTTGCCTGAGTTGATCTTTCTCCCCGGTACTTGGCTTGGTCTTCGGATACATTGGGTGATTATGCGGGTTTCGCAAGTAAACGATTGCCTTGCGAATGGAAGCGTCAACAGGGATATAAATGGCCATACGAGTTGGGCATTTTCGTTCAATAATTTTTCCGTGTGAGATTTTGCCGTCTATAATGTGCGAGTACGCTAGGGAATTTTTATTTGGGATATATAGGTTGGACATGACTCTAGTTTACTCACGACACGCCTTCAACGCAACTCTTGGATGAACAGCCAAGACACAGGTCGCATTCACGTTAGACGCTGATACGGGTGAAACGTGTTCAACCGTATAAAATCTGATTTTCGCGATTTTACTGTTAAACGGTCTTCTCTGCAACTATACTACATACAGTTGTAATGATATAAAGAGTCTATGAACATACCCGGTTCAGTAGACTAAAAAGTGCACATGCGTCGAGTCTGAACATAGGACAAAGGCTTTGGAGCTGGCAGCAGTATGCGCCGTGACATTATACTTGGAGCCTACTAGGATTCACCCACCATGAAATAGAGTACAAAGAGACTCTAGAGTAAACCACCCAACGCAGGGAACAAGATTGCATTACTACCAAGGGTTTAGAAACATGAAATGGATTTTAATATGAAAAACTCGGTCTTTTATCTTGTGATAAATCTACCAAGACTTCTAGAGGATAAACTACATGTGGACATTATGAGATAATGTTCTACTACTAGAGAGACTATGTTACAACTATGTGGTATATGTACCGAGACCAAGCGTGGCTTGTGGCCATGTAGAACGTCGAGTACGGCAATTCCCGCGTACGCATCAAAGAGTGATGCGTCGTATCGTCCAAGACGCGTGATGCGCACACCTGGAAAGACATTAGGTAATCCATCCTGGAAACCCCCCTGATAATTAAGAAAGTCATTTGAAGCTCTTCGGAGTGCCATCCGATCTCCATATGATACAGAAACCGTGCCGAGGTATTTTAAATTAACGACCTCCGGAAATAAAGAAGCCGGCAGTGTGTCTGCATACGTATCACACGCATCAGCACGCCCATCACTGAAATGACACGATATGTCAAATTAGTAGCCGAGACCATGATAAAGAAGCATGCGGAACCGGTCCGGACTAGATATAATTAAAACCGGATTGTTCCGCGTACACATCAAACACTGATGCGTTGACAAAGAAAAGATACTAACACTACAAAGTCTGTAGTGTACCACAAGAGAGACACTACAAACTATACCACACAATCATTAAAAGCTATTTGTATTTCGGACCGATATATAACCGTAGAAAACACATGTAAAAGCGTAGATAGGGGTTTTGGAGTATATAAGGAGCGCACTAGCAGGTCAAAAGGGAAGCAATCGTCCCCCGTTGACCAGCTAGTTGCACTCCAAGTAGAGACTTAGGAGGTGGACAGTTGTAATCAATTAAAGGAGATTTCTTCGTGGTCAGAAAAGTACAGTGTGAACGAAGCCAGCGTGCTTGGGAGTCAGCTTACTTGGAGACTTGAATAAGAGGTTTTTAAGCACAGTATCATTCAGACGAGACAGCGTACTCGTACCCTTTGTTTTGGAGCGTAGTGACATAATAAAAACTCAAGGGAGTTATAAAAGTCCGATAAATTCGTGTTTCGTGTCAATAAAGAAGTCTGTGTGCGAGAACTTTACATTTGAGCAACCAGGATCCCTGAAAGACATACTTTGTTCTATTAAACTATTCTAATACCACACCCAATAATAAAACCCGGTTTTATTACGAAAACTCTTGAGACTTAAACCTAAGAAGACAAAAGTGGTATTTCTTAATACCAAAGGCCCTCGAACTCTTGCACCGAGATTGTGATAGTGTGTGTGTGTGTGTGTGTGTGAGTGTTAGGTGTATAGGGTTTTCCCCCGATGCGCTTGATCCTTGTTTGCGTGTTTCGCACTTTCACGTTCATCCCCGTGCAAAGTGTATCAACGCAATATTTAATGGCAGCACCCCATCATTATCCATAACCTTAGCCAGTATATCTTCATCAACGTTCGAAGGGATGGGGAGGTACCGATGGTCATCACGTTCATTATACTTCCACGCCGAGCAACCAATGAAATACTCCTTCCCATATTTTGAGCGTCCCTTCGAAGGCAATAAGTTAATGATAAGAACAGGAGATCCGAGAACCTGGACACACCGAGGCCATTTTTCGCATGACAGGCTTTCCGGTGCATGGAACCTTGCACTTGAGCTTTTGTACCTCGGCATAAAACCTGTTGGTCACAAATCAGATGTTTTGAAGCCAATTCACAAACAATTCTCACCTCGAAACGATGTTCGCTTCCTCCAGTGCCTCACGAGAATTAGCGTCAAGCTCACAATACCAGAGCTCTCGCATCTCGTGAGGATCAGGCTCATAACGCTCACAGTCTTCAAGGATTTCCTGATCAAAATGTTCACACATATCAACGCCGTTGCAGTGAAGGTATGCGCGGCGGCAGTGGACACTTTCTGCGGGGTCATTGTCATCAAACCCAAAGACGTAGACTTCCCCAGCAGAGCGACCAGCTGACCCTCCCCAGGAGTCTTGATCCTGCATGGAATGAAAAGAGTGAATTATCTGGGTGAAGGCTAGCGTTAAGACATACCTCAGCTCGAATTAGAGCATCAATTGAATATTCATCACCATTGGGCTTCCGCGGAAGGCTGTCCAGTGCCGAAAGATCGACAAGTGTGGCTGAGTTGTTCCGGGGAACTGTCCACGTTGATGGTAGTGAGGTAATAGTTGATATTGAGTTGACAGTGAGTTTCGAGGTGAGTTTGACGGGATCAGAGGGCTTCGGCCAGGTGTCTGTGGGTATCCTGGCTTTTCCTTTCGAAGATTTACCCTTAACGGTTGTGATACCTGCTGAGGAAACATGCGGGAATTCAATCTCTGGGGAGATTGAGCGTGAACCTGTGGTAATTAGACGGTAAACTAAGGGTATGACCTACGAAGGACAAAAATTCACGTTTAATAGCTTGAGGGATTTCTTCTCGTTCCTTCTGTTCCCTTTTAACAATGTGACTCGCAACAACCAGTGAGTTCTGGCACATTTCACCTTCATCATCGTCCGAGTCCGAAATGACGATGACATCAGGAGAGCTCGCAGTTATGGAGTACACAGACGAGGTTGCCCGTGATGAGGGGGGATAGTGTGGTAGAATCCTCTCATTGTCTGAGCTCAAGTCTGCTGTCTCAGACATACACGAGGGAGGGCTATTAATAGAAGATTAATTCAACAAAAGCATCGGATATGCAGAGGTACTAACCGTGAAATAGACGAGGATGTATACGATGACATCCGGGAAGATGGACGTGACCCCACTTCCTTTACTCCTTCCCTAAACCAGAGCATCCACGCTTCAAATGCCACTGGACGAATCCAGTCATGGAAGTTGTCGGTTGAGAAGTAGTCCTTCTTGGCGTACGCTGGTGTCGTAATCTGTGAAACACATTGAGGTAGTGGGAATTTTATTACTATGATGCTTACAACGTCTCGAAATTGCTTGATATCGCGTGCAGTCGCACCGTCGATAAGTGCTTGTGCATGGCCAGTATCCTGGCTTAGATCCTTCGAGTTTTTGAGCCATGTTTCATAGAGTTCATAGCCGGAAAGTGTCGTCCAGTTCTCATGGCAATCAAGGGAGAAAAATGGTTGATGAGATTGATCAGCGAGGGCGGGTTGGAAGGCCTTGAGAAGATACTTAAGGGGACAGTCTATATATGGATAATGAACTCACAAAGTCACGATACCGGCGGAGTTTGGACAAAGAAACATCGGTGAGGTTTATCATAGGCATCATTGGGAGCGCCTGTGGCGGCTAGCTCAACCGTGAGTGGTGGTGGGGGTTGCGAAGGTTTTTTTCAAATTAAAATTTTCTTGGGACACAAATGTTCCGTCCACAAATGTTCTGCCTAACAATTCTTGAGCAGGTGGTCGGACATTGAAATGTCAGGCGCCTATGCCGATCCCACTATCAGTACTGTATCCCACTATCACAACACAATCACACTCTTCCCTTTCCAATCACACTTTCCCCTTTTCAATCCCACTATCATCGTTTCGATCCCACTCTTTGTGCATCAATCCCACTCTTCTTGTATATACTCAGCTGAAACAGTCCAAAATGTCAAGTTGTTCAATAAAGAAGCCTCCTGAGATCAAAGAACCAGTACTGTCGCATTTCATTCAATTCGACGGTCACGCATCACAGTGCCCTTCAAATTGCTGAAATGTCACCATGGTCACGTAGATTTTTGTAAGGTGTCGAAATCATCTGGCGCTCATGTGATAAATGTCGAAATTTTTCGTGGCCTGCAGCGCTAAATGGTCGAAAATTTGCGCAAATTTTCGGCTTGTCACGGCGAATTTGTGTGGTTGTCGAAAGCAAAATTTCGACAGGCCTCAAACTATCACACATCACGGGCCCTGTCGAATTGAATGAAATGCTACAGTATGTTGCATAGAAATATAAGGTTGCACACTGAAAGATATGGCACAACTAATAAAACATTACTTAGACTGAAGCCGACATCAGACAAGATGGAACCATGGTATGTCCTCATTCAATTGTGAGAGGTTCAGTAGGACTCCCAAACTACTTCAAAAGACGTAAACACAGTCGAGCATGCAAGGAGAATAAGCAAAAGAAAGTGGCAAGAGAAGCTTTCGCAAAAACCCAGGCCAAAGCATGTCAGTTTTTCATGCTGCGAGAAACCACAGTCCTTGCAGTGCTGGGCCTCTGCCTAGTCTGCTGAAAATTTACTTGTCAAGCCTCAGACCTCAAGCTCAAGCTCAAGGCCAGCAACTATACTCTCGGCCTTGGGCTGGCAGGTGGGACTAGCACCTATATCAATATTGCCCACCCCCTCACATTTCCATCATGTCAAATCTTGTGTCCAAAAGCTGCTGCATTGTTGACAGAGTTGCGTGCATGCATTGACGGACTCCCAGGCTTGTGCTGTGATGATCATAGACATGATGATGTAATGTTTCTATATTTGGAAATATATTCCCACCCTTAGTTAGTTAGTTTAGAAAAAAATTCAACCCTATAGGATTAAAAAAAATCTTGGACTCCCCTTGCTAGTAGATCTTGCATTATTCGACTCGCCCGCAGATGATTTCAAGAAATTGGAAATACTTACTCACCTCCGAATTTCATCCTCTTTGGAAAGATGAGAAGCAAAGAAAAGCTTTGGAAGAATTTCTCTCCCGAATTATGGAAACGACGCGCACACGTGACAGAACTGGCTGACTAGAGGCGAGTTTTCGATCTCGCCCTTCTTCCTTAACTACCACCATCTTCTCTGTTTTTTCTTCTCCTTTTCTAGCCTCCCTCCTCCTCGCTGTTCTCTTCGTCCTCAAGACACTATACCCTAACGACATAGCGCCTATTTAACGACATCTTTACCTAATCCTCGACGACGACCACATGAAGAACTTTTACGCCCACAATCTATTCGCTCTCGCCCTCGCCGTTCCAGCCACCATCGCCCAGCAACAGGCACCCCAACCACAACAACCCGCTCATCATGGAGTTCCAGGCACTTTTGAGATCCTCGGTAAGAGTCTCGTCAATGCACAGCAGGTCAGTAACTCGACGATGCATGCAAACACGCCTTTACTCAATTCCGCGTAGATGTTTCTTGGATCTTTCGATAAGGTCTATATCACCGACAGAGCTGAGAACAATCCCGGTCAGATCAATGGTCATCCTGCTTGGGCGCAAGGTCAGCCACCTTTTTTGCGCGCATACACTATCTGACCTCGCGCTAGAGTGGGATCTCCGCAATAATGACCAGCACGCCATGGAGGTTGTGACCAACTCGTTTTGCGCGGTACGCTCTTTGGTCATTTGGTTTGCGCGTGTGTGGCTGATGCTTTCTTTAGGGTGGTGGCGTGATGGGAGACGGGACTTGGTCCATCGTCGGTGGGAATCAAGCTGTGACGTATGGCGGGATGACGGCTGATCGCCAGGATGGAGGAGGGCCATACAATGATCTCGATGGCCGCAACTCGTGAGTCTATCATCTTATCAAGTCGGTCTGTTCTGATCAAGGCCTGTCATAGTGTTCGTCTGCTCTCTAAAGGTCCTGATGGCAATATGCAGTGGTCCATCTCGCCTACTGCGATTGATCAAAGATGGTACCCCACAGTGTGAGTACTCGTTAGACACTCCAATGGGATTACTGACCGGCCTCGTAGGGAGACTCTTGAGGATGGAAGCTTCATTATCGTACGTCGCTCCGTTAATTGTAATTTATTCCAGCTGATAACTCCATCCAGATCGGTGGTTGCAGGACCGGAGGATTCGTCAACGACCCAGGACAGAACAACCCCACGTACGAGTTCTACCCATCCAGAGGCCAACCCTTCCGCTCCCCTTTCCTTGAAAACACCCTCCCGACCAACCTCTTCCCGCTCACCTGGCTCCTTCCCTCTGGAAAGCTGCTGATACAATCTAACTGGCAAACCATCCTAATGGATTACAAGACAGCGGTACGGACCTATCCTGCTAGCGCTGGCACCACCATGATGCCTCTTACTCCGAACAACAATTACACGGCGACTATCATGTTTTGTGGCGGTTCCAACGTTCCAACTGACCAGTAAGCTCCTTTCCGCGTTCACGGCACTGGGCGTCCCTAAGGTGAACGATTTAGGTGGCGCGCCCCTGGCTTCAACGCGAGGAGACCCCGACTTCTGCTTCGTGCGTCCAGATCATCCCCGACGTTGCAGGAAAATACCGAGATGTAGATCCCCTCCCGGAGCCGCGTGTGCTCACAAGCTTGATCCTCCTCCCCGATCAAACAGTCTTGGCTCTCAATGGTGCGCGAAAGGGTACGTGTACGCGTTGAGGGCTCTCATCGTCAACGCTGATCTGCTATATATAGGCACTGCTGGCTACGGAAACGATACTTGGGCTGTCGGCCAGTCGTATGCGGACGATCCGGTTCTGACCCCGCTCATCTACGATCCCAAGGCAGTAGCAGGAAAACAATGGTCGAGCGATGGTTTTTCTCCCAGTACCGTTGCTAGGATGTATCATTCGTCGGCAACCCTCCTTCCTGACGGTGATTATTAGAATCGTTTCCTTTGGAGTTCTCCGACTGATTTTTTTTCAGGCTCGGTATTCATCTCTGGTTCAAATCCCAACTCTGATTGGTCCGATCTTCCCGAGCTGCAATACCCGTCCGAACATCGCACCGAGCGCTTCTTCCCCAAGTATTATAACATGAGGCGTCCTCAGCCCAAAGGTCTGATCGCTCAGTTTTCGTATGGTGGGCCATCTTTCGATATCAGCTTGGATTCCGCCGATCTGTTCGGCGACGTCGCCAATGTGGTTGGGGCCACGGTCGTCCTTATCAAAACCGGATTTTCGACCCACGCTATTGTACGTGCTTCTCTCTTTGATTCTGATATAATTGCTAACACACCCTGTCACACAAGAACATGGGCCAACGTCTCCTTCAGCTCCAATCTACCTACACCGGGTTCAGCAACAACACTGCCGTTCTCCATGTCGCACAGCTCCCTCCTAACCCTGCCATCATCGCCCCCGGCCCCGCGTGGTTGTTCGTCGTTGTCAACGGCGTCCCTTCCGTCGGCGTTCAGGTGATGCTCGGCTCCGGGAAGATTGAGACACAGCCTACATTGCCTGCAACGATCCTGCGTGATTCCTCGATGGTCAAGGCGGTGGACGACGATGTGACCTCTTCGGCAAATAACGGCACCAAGGCTAGCGCTGGGGTCCGCATGTGCGTAGGGGATGGTGGGCTTCTTGCGTGGCTGGTGGTCGGTTTTGCGCTCTTGCTGGGATGGTAGGCCAAGCCTCTTTTACAGCGTTGAGGTATACGGACTATTTATTTCATTCTTTTGATTTACCTTACTTCACGACTAATATTTTACGGCCACGATTATGATTAGATGACTACATTATTACTATTTATCGACTGCATATACCATACCAGGAGACTTTCTATTACTATATTATTCTCTACTATTGAATTAGTGACCCTGCCAGTCAGCACCTTTTGAGAAGTGGCTGTTGTTGAGGAGGTTGAAAGGAACTTGCGCCACGTACTGTAGTTGGTGAACTTCCGGATTCAACACACCCAGACACTATGGCATATATACATCATTTACTATCACAAATACCGAAGCACCGTCCAGATTGCTCTTCAAAACACTCAAAATCTACTTATGAACGCAGTTTGCGTCCGAGCATCCGTTACTATCTGCGACTACACACTTCCAAGAATAGACAGCAGCAAACTATACAAAAAAAATCTGTGAGCTTGATCATGTGGAAGGAATTCAAAGGTACTGACGCTCGTCATGTCATTCCAGCCATCATAGTCGACGCAAGCTTCGCAATTGTTGGCGGTGCACGAGTCCGTGGTGTACAGGAAGCAAACGTCCCCTTGATTGGCGAAAGACGAGAAGAGATTGGTTTGGAAATGGTCTGGGACGGCCTATGATATTTATACAGTGAGATTCTGACGGATAAAAATGAAAATCTTGACTTACGTTACAAGTCCCTACTGCGGCTTCGTAGGCATAACAATTACCAGTGCGGGAGGTTCCGTCGCACAGAATAATGGCGCTTTGACCGGGAGGAAGAGGATCACGGGGAAGCAGATTCAATAGCTCACGCTTGGTGGCTTCGTCGACCGTCGCAAGGGATCGAGCTCGGACAACGGAAGAGGCAAGCGCGTTGACGGTGAACGTGTTCAAGGAAAGAGCAAGGCTGATGAGGGGAAGGAGTTTCATGGTGTGTATGTATGAGAATTCGAGTTGGTGTTTGGGGCTTGGAGAGTTTGGGGGTGCGTCGCCTTGATTTTATACCTGTAGAGCCTGCTAAATATTTGTACCCTTTTCCAGTTGTGCGGGGTGTTGAGTTTGATAAATATCTTGGTTGGGATTTAGACAGCTCCGTGCATGAATTGATATTTGCTAAAAAAAGGGTATCGTACGTCAGAGTCACTGCCTTATTATCCAAATGGGTGGTTCACATTACCAGGGAGGAGGAGGCAAACAGGAATTCATTTTGCCATCGTCATCGGAGGCTCAAATTTTTGATACGAACAAAGGGAACCGCGGATTGGTTACCATCTGGCTGATTTAATGGAAAGGTAGCGAATAAGATTCTTGTCTCGAGTCCACTGTCGGTCCGGAATGCATCTACGGCGCTGGAGATTAAAGCACAAGTTGGGCAAAAGCGTGTCCAAAATGCGTGGAGACGTGTAGGCAGCAGTGGCAATCAGAATTTCGAGCATGGGCAGTCACCTGGACTTGGTTAAAATATTGTCCGGCGCAGCGTCGCCGGTTGTGTGAATTCGACGTACTCCTTTATCATTCACGTTGCATTCCCATCTCCACAGTCATACACGCCAAGAACTTGCCAAGACCAGGACGCTACTGAAGGTATCGATTTTTATCGCTTCTTCACAGTTATCAATAGACCCAGCATCACAACGGATGGGCATGAAGACTGGGTTTGGAGCTAAATCTAAAAGGTTACTTCATGCACGACCTTGCCTTTCAGATTCTTCTTAGCCGCGCCCAGATGGTCCGAGGTCCCGTAGAGTAGGGTTCCGCTTTGGGGCGACTGGCGACGACGACGAGGCGGTGTGGAGACATAGATGCTATGCGATAACGGGATGAAGGTGCGATGACGAGGGAAAGTGGTCGCAAAAACAACTGTCGACTACCTCTGAGCCCTGGGCAAGAATGCTGTCTATGTTGTTCCAGTAACACGCATCCGTTGATATATCCTCCTTGAAGAGACGGGGAGAGCCGATATCTGTCATAGTGGGGAGCTACGAATGTCGAGGCGACAGCTAGTGAGAGGCGACGACGAAGTTGCGTTGGGAAGGAGGAAGGGGTTAACTAGTAGAGAACGATTGGTAAGTGCCCTTCAGCCGTGCCTTTCCAGCTGACATACCTATACCCTCCTTCTCGCACCGGCGCTCGAGGTTTCACGTGAAATACAGTCAGTTCCAAGTAATACCCGCAACGACAGACGAGCTTGATGACAGAGGCGAAAGTAGCGTAACCCTGGGGACTAGAACCAAATATTATATGCCAGTTCCTGCATGCCGCGTTGTTTGCGTGAGTAAAGAAGAATGGTAATACCAAAGACCTATTCACATTCTTAATTGGCGTTCATCATGTGGTTAATCTCTCTGAAGAGGAGGCGATAAGCATTAAGTTGAGGAAGGAGAGAAAAGGAAACGTGCCTTCCATAGATGAGGTGCCGCTCTCGGTATATACTAGGGCCAACCACTCGCCATCGTTTCTGACGGCGACGAGCACCCAACAAGCGAAGGGCTGCTATATGTGGCCCGGTGGTCCGTCCGTCCAGTGTAGCCCTGAATGTGAAGGGCGCAGTTCTGCTGGAGAAATAGATCAGAAATGGGTCTAGTGCCAATGAGACGGGGGGGCAGAAATCACTACACCCTCGCATGCAGATTTGTTCCCCGCCGAGTCTGTGGCTGGTGGTTTCAAAACCTTCCACGTATTCCCCGTTCCAAAGCAGTCTGTGAAGTCAAGCTGAAGACGTAGCCGCATCCTGTCGTTAGGCATGATTCGGCTTTGTAGCCCTATAGCCTATCAGGAAAACATGAGCAGGACGGACAAGAGTCGACACACACACACAGAAATGAGACACGACACACCTGATGGAGAACGACACACCTGTCCAATGTTCAACACATTTGATGGCAAATGTCGGTCACTTCAAGTTGCTCAGGAAGGTGTGTCGAATCTTATCCGCGTGATACCATACTATCTCGATTGATTCCGCCCTTTTTGGATTATCAGAAAATGAAAATTTGATGTGTGACGGAAATTAGCTATGTATCATACACCAAAGATTCTGTGGTTAAGTCAAAATCTGCCTCTCCATGCTCAAGTAAAATTTAGGATTATATGTTTTATTCCTTAAACTACTTACTATACAAAGTTATACATAAATTCTAAGAGAGGGAGCAACCTCGCGACCCCGGAATGTACGCACCAAGAATCCTCACTGTCGACGGCCTAGTATCGGCGCATCTGGGTGTCAGGATGTAGTCTCGGTGGCCGTGGTCGGGCGGGACGCAGTGGTGGCCTCGTCGCAAAGGGCGCTGGCGTTTTCGCTGTCATTCGGGGTTGGTTAGTGGGGAGGCGTGGGGTACACACCTGGCTGCACGGTGGGTGCCGTATCCCCTGTTGGTTTGCCAAGTGGCACTGGGTCCTCGTCGATGGGCCTCAGCGCTGGATTCTGTCTGTGCAGGCATTTTCATGGGCCGATTCCGTCAGCGTGGGTGGTTTATCCTGGGCGCTGGGTTGTTGCCGTTGGTAGATGGGCGGTTTTGTGGGTGTTTTCATGGGCGATTAGTCGTAATCCGAGGGTTGGGTTTGCGAGAGGGGGTTGAATTGGGGGCGGTGGTCGCGTTTGCCGTGGCACAGGGTGTGGGAGGTGATGGTGGTGGGTTGTTAGCAAAAATCCGGGGCTGAACAAAGTGGAAACCACCTGAAAGAGCCCATGACCGTTCTCTTGGTCCTTGTCAGCCATAGCGAGGGTGCAAGATGGGCAGGAAGAGAGCGAGGGGGGTGGTGGGGCACAGGCAAGCAAATGGCGGTGGTGGTGATGAGAAAGCGGTCGTGACCAAGTCGTCACAGCGATCATCACGCTCGTAACTTGTGGCGAAGTTTCGAATTTATGCACGGCACACTCGAAAATGCGAAATCACGAAGAACGACACATTGTTACCAGGTGTGTCGCTTCTCACATGATGTGTCCTACTCCTCATCTCTGTGTGTGTGTCTCCTCTTGTATATCCTCAAACATGAGGGTTGTCTTTGTTCATATATCGTGAACCAAGGTACAACTTCACATATCGAAGTCTGTCTAGGAGAGACTATTGTCTTTGGGGATCTTTGGGGTCTTTGGAAAGACCTAAAGACTCCAAAGACATAAAGACTGCACATCTTTCGGGAGACAGGTACATTTTCTTTCAAAGACATGGTCATCTTTGAGGGACCATCGACAATCTTTCAAAGATGAACACAGAGCTTTGTGAAGACCGTCTTTGGCTTCATAAGATATCTTTACACGTCTTTCACTCATGCTTATCATACCACAGATGCACTAAAATTAGTGTTGCCGAAGTTCAGTTCAGTCCAGTTCTTCACCTCTTTTTGAGAACTGAGAACTGAACTGATGACCTCCAGGCAGAACTGAGGACCGAACAGGACTGAACTGGTAAGAACCGTTCTTCCCTGTTCAGTTCTGTTCAGTTCTCCGTTCGAACTGCCGAACTGTCAAAAATTCGGCAGAAAGTTGGTTTGTACCACCACCTAGAGGTTTTGCGACCGCTTACCTTGCGCTTACCGTGACGGTGCACCGCAAGTTGTCGAACATCAAACACAGTACGTCTTGGAGCGCGTCGAGGACGTCGCTGGAGAACGTTTGAAACAACCAGCAGTTAATTGTTTGTTTGTTCGTGCATTACTTACTCTCTCTCCACTAGTGTTTGAAAGTCCGGTTAGGTTAGGTTATTGGGTGCCCAGGGGCTCTAACCGAGACCGAGACCGGTTAGGGTTCGTTCCCAGACCCAAAATAACCTAACTGGACCGAAGATAACCGATGAAAACCGGTTAGTTGCGGTTACTAACCAGTTAGGACCGAAAAAATAGAAAATCGATTAAAACGGCGTATATTTCTCATATTCCTTGCAGTAAACATTATTGCCATGCGTCGTAGCTTTAAAACAAGCCCAAGAACGCTAAATTCGGTGAAGAATTGACAATTTTATAATAATATTCTTGAAAGCCTACTATTTTAGCCAATAATTTAGAGATTTGACCATAACTCTGTCAGATTTTTAGCGTTTCTCATGCTTTTAGATGCGTTTTGAAGGGGTAAAATAGGGTCGGTTGTAACCGGTCATAACCGGTTTTTTAACGGTTAGTTAACCGCAAAATAACCGGTTATTTCATTTCCAGAATTGACTAACCACTAACCGCGGTCCGGTTTTTTTGCGGTTAGGTCCGGTCTGGTCTCGGTTATTTTCCAGTTAATTAACCTAACTTCCAAGCACTACTCTCCACCAACTAGTACTACACCTTTTGACGAAATCGTCTGCAGCTCAGCAGACAGCGGCAAATTGACCTACTGGTACGGCAAGCACCAACTCTTCACCACCCTCTCCCAGCCCATATCCATCGTCAACCTCAACTCCGCAAATGACAATATATCCTACCCATGCGCCCTCCCACCCCGTTTCGCCGCCTTGAACATGGCCATGATATCATTAGCCGAAGACTACAGCCTCGTTGGATTCAAAACTCTCGCAGTCGAGGACCCAACCCCCC
>NW_001889910.1:58158-64332 GCF_000143565.1 Laccaria bicolor S238N-H82
TGGGTGCCCAGGGGCTCTAACCGAGACCGAGACCGGTTAGGGTTCGTTCCCAGACCCAAAAATAACCTAACTGGACCGAAGATAACCGATGAAAACCGGTTAGTTGCGGTTACTAACCAGTTAGGACCGAAAAAATAGAAAATCGATTAAAACGGCGTATATTTCTCATATTCCTTGCAGTAAACATTATTGCCATGCGTCGTAGCTTTAAAACAAGCCCAAGAACGCTAAATTCGGTGAAGAATTGACAATTTTATAATAATATTCTTGAAAGCCTACTATTTTAGCCAATAATTTAGAGATTTGACCATAACTCTGTCAGATTTTTAGCGTTTCTCATGCTTTTAGATGCGTTTTGAAGGGGTAAAATAGGGTCGGTTGTAACCGGTCATAACCGGTTTTTTAACGGTTAGTTAACCGCAAAATAACCGGTTATTTCATTTCCAGAATTGACTAACCACTAACCGCGGTCCGGTTTTTTTGCGGTTAGGTCCGGTCTGGTCTCGGTTATTTTCCAGTTAATTAACCTAACTTCCAAGCACTACTCTCCACCAACTAGTACTACACCTTTTGACGAAATCGTCTGCAGCTCAGCAGACAGCGGCAAATTGACCTACTGGTACGGCAAGCACCAACTCTTCACCACCCTCTCCCAGCCCATATCCATCGTCAACCTCAACTCCGCAAATGACAATATATCCTACCCATGCGCCCTCCCACCCCGTTTCGCCGCCTTGAACATGGCCATGATATCATTAGCCGAAGACTACAGCCTCGTTGGATTCAAAACTCTCGCAGTCGAGGTACCCAACCCCCCTCTCCTTCTCAAACAATCTCACGCACTCCCAGCCTCAGGACAAAACCTCAATGATCAATCTCACCTGCGTCATCAACCGTGCAACAAGGTACAGCTACATCACTCCTCCCTCCTCAAATCCACCCCATGGTACTCTCAACGACACCGCCGCACCTCCATCCATCTGCGCAAACACGTCTGTGCTCTTCTCAAGCGCTGGGGGGGAGATGAAGGGGATACGAAGTGACGTTAGGGACATCCAGGAACGGTGGCTTGATGCGTTTGAGAGGGAGTGGAGGAAGGAGGGTGAGGCAGGTCGTGCTAGGATACGAGAGCGGAAGGGAGGATGTTGGAATTGATGGATGACGTCGACGCTATAAGAAAATGGTAAGTCAGCAGTTCAAACGCGCTAACGAACCTTGCAAAGCCGGCCAAGGGCGATCGTTAGGCAGGACACACAATGAACGAGCTTTGCTACAGCCAGCAGTAAATATTTTGTAGTGAACGACATGATGTACTTTCTTCTGTCTCCAGGACCATTATATTCTACCAACGCTTACTAACGAGATGAGAGAAGGGTTGTATCCTGAGGTTGGGAAGGTTGAGAATAAGAAACAGAAACTTCAAAAACACTCACCAACGTAACTCTTATTCAACGTTTCTTGGCCGATTCTCAAACAAAAAAATAGATAGAACTTGTATGTTCAGTTCAGTTCGAACCGGTTCAAATACAGTTCTTCAAATTTCTCTCATGCCCGAACTGCGAACTAGAACCGACCACTCGAGCCCGGACCAGAACTGGAACCATAACCAAACTGTCCGTTCGGTTCTGCCAGTTCAGTCCGAACCGATGGTTCGGAACTGAACTTCGGCAACACTAACTAAAATTAATCTTATTCAAGCAACGTATAAACAGTAGATACCATGACGTCTGAGATATGAACCATCTCCATCTCTCCCTCTATCCAATCCATCATGCCCCTACACACCACTTCCTTGTCAGTGCACCCAGGAGCCTGTTTATGATACTGGTGACAGCGATCAGACATTCACGTAGGTAATAGGTCTGTAAATCAATATGAGCAATTGGGGTTTCGGAAAACGAACAGAGAATAGAAATACGCACCCTCGAATACTCAAGTGGACGGTAGGTTTACGGGGCATGCAGGCTTGCCACCGTTCTGAGCAGGAAGAATGAAAGGACTTGAAGTGGTCCTGTCCGAAGTGTGTCGACTATCAAGCCTGATATTACACAGACTAGAAGAACTGATTCATTCTTATTCAACTACGACCGGAACAAGGCGACTCACACAGTGCCTGAGGGTACGCCAACGCCAAATCAGGGCACATCACTCCTCCACCTTGTGTCGAAGCGTGATTGTCCAGTGCAGGGTTCCGCCGCTCCCATCGGCAGCACTGACTGATGATGCTGATGGTCCTTTGGTTGATCTGGAGCGGGCTCTAGGTGATTCTCAGAGGGTGATGATGACCCCGGCTGTGAGGAGCGCAAGGAGAACAAGGACGCGGTGCCAGTGCCCCTGATGACGCGGAAATTTCTGCGCAGGGTGTGGCTTGATACAAAGGAAGCGAGGGGGTTCGGAGAGCTGGAACAAGTGTGGTGAGAGGGATAATGGTGCGGTGACTTACGGAGGGCGAGGAAGTCGGGAGGGATGGAGTGCTACTGATGAGACTTAGTAGGGTGCAAGGACGTGTGAATGAGACGTACGGGTTAAGTGAACTTGCAGCTGTAGGTGGAAACATCGGGAAGACAGGCGTAGCTGATGTCAAAAGAGAGAATATGAAGGGAGAAACACACGCACCCAAGCCCGAAGCCCATAACAAAGCAGGTAAACGTGAGGTTCATGACTGTTCGTTGAATAGGAGCGTTTTTGTAGGCCCGACCATATCACCGGTGACGATGGAGCTTCCAATGGCAGCAGCGAGACGGAGAGAAGAGGTCATAATAGTAAAAAGCCAGAGGACGATAAGCCAAAGCCGTCGAATGAAAAGACAGCGAGCGTACCACTTGTGTCTCGAGCCTCCAGAGACATTGTCCAAAAGGGGGAGATAGTTCGGTTCCCTGTAGTTTAGGTTTTTAGGTCTTCTCCATCCTCAGCCTTGAGAGCGCGTCATCAATATGTTTTCAGACGAATGGTGGGGCGAGAGGAAGTGTGTGTATGGGTGATGATTGATGGGGGATCAACAAACTTCCAAAAATCAACAGGTGATCACATGATGTGCGGAGTCTGAACTAACTTTGATAGTACAGTAGTGTTTGGAAGTCCGGTCTCGTGACTGGAAAAAGACCGTAACCAGACCGGACCAAGACCGCAAAAGACCGGACCTGCGGTTACGGTCTTTTATTTTTGAAATGTAAAGACCGCAAAAAAACCGGTTAACGTGAACCGGTCTTGACCGGTTTGGACCGGTCTTTTATAGCCCCTTAAATACCCTTTAAAACGCACCCAAGAACGTACGATTTGGTAAAAAAACGAGAGAGATATGAATTAAAATGTAAATTACTTTTGGGAATAATAGATGTACCAGACTTATTTTATAGAAGCACCAATTCCTAACGGAATTTAACGTTCTTGGGCTCGTTTTGAAGCTATTAGAGATGTTAATAAATTTACCGATTCATAATTTTAAAATATTGGCCTAAAGACCGGTCATAAACCGGTTAAAACTGATGCAGACCGAAACCGGTCTATAGACCGCAAAAAACCGTGGTCTGCGGTCTTTTTGCGGTCCGGTCTGGTCTTTTGACTTCTGGGGAAAAGGCAGACCGGTTACGGTTACGGTTAACGCCCCTGGGCATCAAAAAACCGGACCGAACCGGACTTTCAAACACTATAGTACAGTCTAAGTACAAACCTCGAGTCTAAGCCTACTGCGAACATGTTCCACGCGTTGAACGCGCTTGCTATCACCATTCTATTCATGCTACATGGCCACCACATTCACCCTGGAAGAACATGACAAGGGGCCCGACCCAGTAAACAACGCCTCAACACAACCTCCACCCAAGACGGTTTCCGAACCAGTCGGCTTGAGTAGGACAACATGACGAAGAAGGGGTCCCAGGTATTTTCCATGCAGAACATTACTCACAACCCTGCCGCTGCCTGGTTTTTCAGTGATAACAAGCAAATCCACCACTCTCCTTCAAGCATGATGGTGTCAACGCTGCTGCGGTGATGCTTAACCCACGACACCAGCACTTCACAGTCGCAGCAACAGTAATCGCCTCACAGTTTGCGGCCATAAAAGTCACCACCCCACCTCATCTTCTCCATTATGTGACCAATGTTGTCGTAAGCCCTCGCAGCTGTTTGCAATCGACGTCCTGGGTGCATCGGTAAGGTTGGTCTTGCCAACTCCCACCCATTCGGTCCTTATTCCAACTACGGGCAGCATTGACTACCAGGTTTCACATACCACCCTCACCCATGAGGTACAGATATGGGTTTTGACGCGTACGGGTTAGGATTTTTTACCTGGGTCATTCACAAGTTGCAATTCGGAAGGTGGAACGATGAAGGTCAGGCTTAATTATATGGGTAACTTAGCTACGTTTATAGTTAAACATCTATTGATTATCATTCATCCTGACAGTGCGGTGCGCATCTGGCTTCTAATGGACACCATATCAGAATGCATGCACAAGAGTATGCATTCTAATTGAAATATCGGTAACTCTACAGATTGCCCTGAAATCGGGTGGTGCAGCTGAGGAATGGCTCACGACGATGTCCTTCAAAACACACGGCCTTCACAACCGAAGACCTCAAGATAAGAAAGACAAACCTTTTGACTGAAAGACCTGATAGCCTCAGCTTGAATATCAAAGAATTGCACCCAAAGACAGAGTCCTCGAAAGACCTCCTTTGCAAAGACATAGTGCTCAAAGATGTGGTTCCCTGAGACAAAGACACCAAAGATCACCCTAACGTTTTCCTGATAGGCTATGACCCAAAGCGTTGGGTCCGCGCGGGTTTTAGAGATGATAGAGTGAACAAAGGTCTGTGTCAGCGGGGTAATGCAATATGTTTTCCCCAGCTGTCTTGAGATGGTTAGAGGAACCGACGACGGAAGGAGAGAAACACACCATTGTCAAAAGTGATCATTATCTAAACCGTTTTCTGTGCCCCTCACCCCTCAACGTCCTTCGCATCTGAAACGGTATTGGCGAGACCCATCCTATATGCTCCATAAATCTTCATGTAGTCAATGTATCCCGTAACGTTACTGATCGATATCCCGTATCGTTACTGATCAAATCCTTCAGTTCTCGCTGGAGATGCCATCAAGATTGCTCACGAACAGTGTCTCGATGCTGGTCTTATCTTGAAGCCCCACGTCAACGATGGTGGAATTGTCATCTGAGTTCAGCTGAAGCTGGATGGGGAACCCACGCCTTTGCCCAACCTTTGCCCACCTGTTTGCATCCACATTGATGTCAAGACCCTTTGCTGTCGTTGAGAGGAGAGAGATCCTCCAACTCGACAACTTCGGCAATCTATAGTCAGGTTATAAGTCAGAGATGATGCAAGGGGGTGCCGGCATTGAAAAAAAAGACCCGGGGTCAATTTTTTTTTTAAGGCGACTTGAAATGGACTAACTAACTAACGTAATCAGGAACATGTCTATATATAGTAATATGACATCATTTGTGAGTGCTTCCCCTGTGTCTTGCACAAGTCATGCAGGCAAAATTCCAGGGTGCTTGCACATGTTCCACACATTTTAGATGGAACTAGGCAAATAACATGAGTTGGAAAATCACTCAGTTCTCATAATACAATGTACTTACCCAGTGTGTCTCGCACACCTTGTTTGCATATGAGGATTTGACGAGGATACACAGCTACCACAGATTGCGAAGCCCTCCGCATCAAGGGCAGGTGGCTCCGTCTCAATGGTGTGATACATAGAATGTGTGAAACCAATGTTAGACATACTGTAGATTTTAGGATATTGTTGGTCAACGGTAATTCAAGTAATGTCAAAAAAAATGCCCAAATATGGCAGGAATTAATGAATATCTTATATCACAGTGCTTGATGGCCTCTATTGGAGCTGTATTCCTCCCAGTACATTCTGTAGTTACCATATTATGCTGCAAGGTACTCAACTTGATGACTGTACTTTACCCTCCCCGGCTTAATCCATATGGAATGCATGGAAGGGGGGTGGATTCCAGGAATTCCAGATGGATTCCATGGAATGGCAGATGGACTCCATACTTTCTGGGGATGGATTCCATGGAATGGCTGATGGACTCCATACTTTCTGGAGATGGATTCCATGGAATAGCTGATGGACTCCATACTTCTTTCAGATGGAATCCATGGAATAGCTGATGGACTCCATACTTT
>NW_001889910.1:64382-92907 GCF_000143565.1 Laccaria bicolor S238N-H82
GTCTTGAGATGGTTAGAGGAACCGACGACGGAAGGAGAGAAACACACCATTGTCAAAAGTGATCATTATCTAAACCGTTTTCTGTGCCCCTCACCCCTCAACGTCCTTCGCATCTGAAACGGTATTGGCGAGACCCATCCTATATGCTCCATAAATCTTCATGTAGTCAATGTATCCCGTAACGTTACTGATCGATATCCCGTATCGTTACTGATCAAATCCTTCAGTTCTCGCTGGAGATGCCATCAAGATTGCTCACGAACAGTGTCTCGATGCTGGTCTTATCTTGAAGCCCCACGTCAACGATGGTGGAATTGTCATCTGAGTTCAGCTGAAGCTGGATGGGGAACCCACGCCTTTGCCCAACCTTTGCCCACCTGTTTGCATCCACATTGATGTCAAGACCCTTTGCTGTCGTTGAGAGGAGAGAGATCCTCCAACTCGACAACTTCGGCAATCTATAGTCAGGTTATAAGTCAGAGATGATGCAAGGGGGTGCCGGCATTGAAAAAAAAGACCCGGGGTCAATTTTTTTTTTAAGGCGACTTGAAATGGACTAACTAACTAACGTAATCAGGAACATGTCTATATATAGTAATATGACATCATTTGTGAGTGCTTCCCCTGTGTCTTGCACAAGTCATGCAGGCAAAATTCCAGGGTGCTTGCACATGTTCCACACATTTTAGATGGAACTAGGCAAATAACATGAGTTGGAAAATCACTCAGTTCTCATAATACAATGTACTTACCCAGTGTGTCTCGCACACCTTGTTTGCATATGAGGATTTGACGAGGATACACAGCTACCACAGATTGCGAAGCCCTCCGCATCAAGGGCAGGTGGCTCCGTCTCAATGGTGTGATACATAGAATGTGTGAAACCAATGTTAGACATACTGTAGATTTTAGGATATTGTTGGTCAACGGTAATTCAAGTAATGTCAAAAAAAATGCCCAAATATGGCAGGAATTAATGAATATCTTATATCACAGTGCTTGATGGCCTCTATTGGAGCTGTATTCCTCCCAGTACATTCTGTAGTTACCATATTATGCTGCAAGGTACTCAACTTGATGATTGAAGGCCTTCTGCCCAAGGCATCCTTTTTTTTTTTTCACAGCCTGCAGCTGGACTAACTAACCGGGTCCCGGTATGGGATTCCTGGGCCGGCACCCCCTTGAGATGATGAGTACGAAATGTCCCTCATTGTGGCAGATGGTGAACCAGGCAGTGGACTCACGAGTGGTAAGCACAAATTCCTATAAATTGTAAATACGCCAGGCAAGGTTGGTCTCAAGGGGGTGTCGGGATCGTAATCTCAGACCGGGGGCCAGTTGGTTGGTTGGGCTGGCAGGCCGTTAAAAAAAAATTGGAAGCTCAAAAATTTTGGCCCAAAAACATTATAGACAGCCTTCCTGGTGGATAAAGTATACATAATAGATACTAGAAAGCCTCAAGATGCACTAAATGCCTCAGGATGCGCCAATGAGACTGCTTACATAAGGCAATAATAACATGGGACCATTAGGGACCATTGATAACTTTCGTTAGTGTGGCAACCGTTAACAACCTTTGATTATAATTTGTTAGCATATTCCAGGGCACGCAAACTCACTGTGAGATTCCACAGAACAGGATGCTCACGCCGTGCTGTACTTTACCTTCCCACATGAGTTCCGGCGGATTCCAGCGGATTCCAGTGGAGTGTTGAGATTCCTGCAAGGGGGTTCAGGGATCTGAATGCCACACCGGGGGTTGGGTAGGTAGGTCAGCCATAGGCCAAAAAAAAGATTTTTGGAACCCTCTATGAGATAATCGTAAATTGGTATTCCAAGGTGATTTACAGTATTCCCGCATGTAAAATATCATTGTATAGTACATTATCTTGACTGGATATTATATTTCATTATATCTCGCCCAATTTCTGGCTTCAAAATTGTTTTTCACAGTCTAATCTTCATCAAATTTTTGTCTAATGTCTTAATCAATCACAATTTATTGACAGAACAGTTAGAGACCAGTTCTTGACACTGATGGGTATGCTGTGTGACCTGATTTCAAAACTCAAAACATCTTGATGCTTTTGACACATCAGACGCTCTAAATGGATGCCTGTGTGGTGTGGTATTGCACTCAGAATGCAATGGCTTGGTAAAATGTAAAAGGGTTGGATGTGAAACTCAATGGGTGAGTATCAGTCTTGCACAAGTTAATCACTACACTAGTGTTTGAGAGTCCGGTTTGGTCCGGTTTTTTGATGCCCAGGGGCATTAACCGTAACCGTAACCGGTCTGCCTTTTCCCCAGAAGTCAAAAGACCAGACCGGACCGCAAAAAGACCGCAGACCACGGTTTTTTGCGGTCTATAGACCGGTTTCGGTCTGCATCAGTTTTAACCGGTTTATGACCGGTCTTTAGGCAATATTTTAAAATTATGAATCGGTAAATTTATTAACATCTCTAATAGCTTCAAAACGAGCCCGAGAACGTTAAATTCCGTTAGGAATTGGTGCTTCTATAAAATAAGTCTGGTACATCTATTATTCCCAAAAGTAATTTACATTTTAATTCATATCTCTCTCGTTTTTGTACGTTCTTGGGTGCGTTTTAAAGGGTATTTAAGGGGCTACAAAAGACCGGTTCACGTTAACCGGTTTTTTTGCGGTCTTTACATTTCAAAAATAAAAGACCGTAACCGCAGGTCCGGTCTTTTGCGGTCTTGGTCCGGTCTGGTTACGGTCTTTTTCCAGTCACGAGACCGGACTTCCAAACACTACACTACACTCACTTATTTTTTAGTACCACCTACAATGTGTGACATTGGAGATAGCCCCACGAAATTGGGTATGCGAAGCCTTTGTTGGATCAAAGTGATCATGATGATGTCATATTGCCATATATAGGCATGTGCCTGATTACGTAGGTAGGTAGGTCAAGCACACAGGGCCTGACAAAAAAATTCGACCCCGGCTACTTTTTTTAAATTCTTGAACCCCCTTGGATTCCTGTGGATTCCACCAGATTCCAAGTGGAATTCCGACAGATTCCAAGTTCATTCCAACAGATTCCAAGTGGAATTCCAACAGATTCCAAGTTGGATTCCAAGTGGAATTCCAACATTCCAACTTCATTCCAACACATTCCAAGTTCAATCCCTGAATAACCAATACTTATCACTCCTCACCCATTACCTAACCACTTTGTGTAACTTAGACCTTAGAATTTCATACAAAAGTGATGATTGAACATACATATTGTATTGATAACTATATACAAAAAGTATTGAACTAATCTAAGGGGGAGGCAGTACAGTGATGGAGGGGGGAGCGAGTGGAGCGATGGAGGGAGGGGGAGTGGGGGAGTGAGGGGGAGTGAGAGGGAGGGAGTGCTGTGGGAACAAATGCCGTTTGTCGTTGTGGGCGATCGTCTTCATACATGGGCAGTCATTTCCGTGTCGCGTCGTGTTGTGTTGTCATCATTGTGATGTTGGTCGTCGTCATTGTGTTGTTGTGTTGTATCGTCGTCGACGTGGTGTGTCGTCGGCATCGTCTGTTTGTATGTGGTTGTGGTCTCATGTCATTGGGTGGTGGTGCTAGGCCGTCGTTGCCGTTGCTGGGGGGTAGTGCTGGGCCATTGTTGCCATTGGTGGGTGGTCTTCATCACCGTTTGTGTCTCGTTGTGTTGTCCATTGCGTACCATTGTCGTTATGTACTGTCATCGTTGTGCTGTTGTCGTCTTGTGTTGTGGTGTTGTGCCGTCGGGTGGTGGGGAGTTCTCGTGGGAGGTGGTGATGGGCCGTGGACGTGTTGTTGTCGTTTGCGTCATCCTGGGCTGTCGTGAGCTGGTTGGGATGAAGAGGAACAGGGGGTACTTACCATGAATAAATGACACCTCATGTGGATGGCAACAATGTCGGGCGTCGTCACCGTCAGATGAGGCAGCACGTCCACTGACGTGCCACATCGTCGTCATCACCTCGTGTCAATCTGGTGGGCGCTTGTTCATTTCCTGGGGCTGGTGATGTGGCATTACCATGTCGTTCTGGTCGTCTCGTGGATGGCGGTGGCTGCTGCTGGTGGGCCGTCATCGACGTTAGTGGGTGGTGCTGGTGCTTGCGCAACCCTGTTCTAAGGGGGTTTAGTCGCTGAGTGGGATTCTTACCAACGGCGAGTAAGTCTGGCGAACGTCAAACGTAAGGGTTGAGTAATGGTGTGATGACCCTAAATGCAGGTCTGAGTCTAGAGAGAAGGAAGAAGCCTGATCACGCGAGAGTCCGCTCATGCCCTGGATGACCACGAGCACGAACGTCTCAACCTTCTCGGAAAGCCGCAGAAGGGAGTGAACAAGTTCCTTTGGAAAAATGGGAAAATATAAGAAAGCTTCGTTAGCTTTCACAGGAGACACAAGCTCCTAAAGTTAGTTATATGAGAACTGACCTTGATCTCTTCGAACGCGAATCTTCAACAGGCTTGAGGCGAGTCGTGAGTACAATGCTCGTGCAACAAGATAGGAAAAGAATATGGTGAAAGAAGAAGTACTATTCTTTTCTGTTTACTGCAAAGACATACAAAATGTGACTAAACATGACTAATATGTGACCGCGTGACTCTGAAGGTAGTAGACGAAGATTCAGTCTAGAGCAGGATACATGCACTGTTGAATGGGAAATATAATGTGAAGGGAATGCCTTTGGTATTGACCCCTTACAGTGCTGGTGGCTCCTCGTTGCCGTTGGTGGGGGGTGGTGATGGGCCGTTGTGGGCATTTGTGGGTGCATGGGTGCTGATGGTGGGCTGTGTTCGCCATTCGGTGGTCGTGTCATGCCGTCCGTGGTTGTCGTCGTCCGTCGTAGGCGATGTGGTGAGGAGGGGGGGGGGTCGTCATGGAGGATGGTTGTAGTTGAGGAAGAAGAGGGTTGAGGGTTTGTTGATGGCACTAAATTGAGCGTCAGCGTTTGAGTGGTAGCTACCACTTTTATGATAAAGTACAGACAAGTGCCTGCACACTCACATCCACACTGCCTAAGGAATTTATGAAATGAGAAACCTAGGCAACTGTTATAAAATGTATTTCATTTCTCTGCCAGTCCTCATTTCAATCCTGTCCTTCAAAACTATTTCATTTTTCATGCCTACCATCATTTCATTTATTATTTCATTCCTACCTGGCCCTTGATTTCATAGCCCACCCAGCCTTATTTCATTGTAATTTCATTCCTACCTGGCCTTCAATTTCATTGCCCACCCACCCCCATTTCATTGCTGCCTGGCTTTGTATTTCATTGCCTACCCACCCTTCTTTCATTGCTGCCTAGCCTTTAATTTCATTACCCACCCACCCTTCTTTCATTACTGCCTATTTAATTTCATTGCCCACCCACCCCCATTTCATTGCTGCCTGGCTTTGTATTTCATTGCCCACCCACCCTTCTTTCATTGCTGCCTACCTCCATTTCATTGCTGTCCCTTCAATTTCATTGGCCTTACATTGCATTGCCCACCCAGCCTTGGCCTTTAATTCAATGACTACCTACCCTTATTTCATTGCCATTTCATTCCTTCCCAGTCTTTGATTTCATTGCCCACCCAGGTACATTTTAGTGCAAATTTATTTCTGCCTTACTTTCTGCCTTCCTTACTTCATTATAATTTCTTTCCCACCTGGTTCATAGCTACCCAGGCACCAATCTCATTGTATCCAGTCAATATTTCATTGGGGCCTAACTACTTAATGCTTAATACAAAGTCAACTACCCTAGTACAGTTAATAGTCTATATCATCTAGATTAGAAGAGTCAGTGTCATCTGCCTCAACGTCCTCATCTCTGTCTTCACTATCAAGTTCATTGTCATCTCCAATATCCTCATCATCAGGATGACCAGATGGGACATTAACGTCTGCATCAGCATTTTGCCATGGCACAGGGACATCCAAGAGCATATGCTCATAATCAGATGCCCATGACAGTATAATACCTCTCACTTTGAGGTGCGGCAGCCAATGGACTGCGCACTGCACTGCCAAACATTCACAGATGTCAGCCTGTTTATATGTGTAACCCGAAATCCCACTCGAGACCTTTAGATCATCATGGTTTCATCTTACGCTGCGCTCACGCCACCAATCAGCCCTCCACTTGTGATAAGCAATGACACGTCGCATCTCCTCTTGAACAAGCATCAGCTCTTCATTCCACCTCTTCATTTGAGCCCTTGCCTTCGCCCACTCCACACACATGCTGTCATTAAACTCGTCTTCACCGATTTCCAACTCTGAGTGGTTGTGGGGGCTCGCGCGTTGTGCCAGCCAGATCCACGATGGCTGGTAACGACTATTTGTGGTGTTTGTTACTTCAGGATCCCTACCAGGGCCGCTAACATCCTTAGGCTTGAGTTCATGCAGTTGCAATGACCACAAACCACCAGGATCGAGACTAGACAGAGCACACTGAGCACAACAGTACTTTTCGGCCGCTCAATCTGTTTTGTCGTTGAAACATTTGTATAGGCCGATCATGCGCGTGTTTGGCCGATTTCCAATCCCCGATACATTTAGCCGCTTGAAGAGCCAGAGCCCTTGGATAACACGGCGCTGACGTCGGACCTCGGCGAGAGCATCATCGGCTTGCAGTCAGTGTAATTGTAGTTCAAGGGAGCAGATTCCCTTGAGCTCTGGGAGAGCACAAATACATGGCGGCAATGATGATGGAAGGAAGAGGGGAAGGTTCTCAGCTAGGGCTTCTGATGGCAATGGTGTCGACGAGCTTGTAGTTGTAGCCTCAGGAGGTTGGGCTTGCAAAAGAAGGGAGCTGACGTGAGGAATATAGAAAAGTTGGACCTTGCGCCAGTTTTGGATGAGACAATATAACACATTTCGCTTGTTTTGAAGATCCGTGAGCTGCTTACTCATCCGTAATCCTTTCGCTTTGCTGGCTTTGCGGCGGAGAAGATATCTACACACATTGAGACAATAATTTGAAACACAAAGGTATAGTACACTTACTGGCTATCCTCCAAGTCGAAGCCAATCAGTAGGAAGCTTGACAAACTAACTTTGTGTCGAGGAAGCTGGCCAAGGGCAGCTTGGGCAGCTTCTTCCCTCGCCAACACAAGCTGGATATCTTGTAACGTAGTTCCTTAATGTATAATTAGACACTTACACAAAAACAATTATATCTTACCGCTTGGTCAGTCATGATAAGGGTTTTGAGCCTTCAGATTCGCGTTCCACGTGATGACCATTTCTTCCCACTTCTTGACAGCCGAGGGACTAAATTTGGTGGAAAACTGATCAAAAACATCCACTTGTTGAGTGCTGAATGTGAACGCATCTTTGAAGCACTTTAAAAACAAAGTTCCTGGTGGCGAAAGACTGTGAGTATGGGGATGAACTGCAAGGAAAAAAAACTCTTATGAAAACCAACAATTTTTCGAAAGTTCCAGCCATTCCACTGATCGTTCAGGGTGTCATGCCTCGCTGCCGGACCCATCTCTCGAACACTAGGCACTAATTGATTTGTACCTGCCCATGTTGTTTCAATATCTTCACCGACCGTCCTACCAGCTCCCTCCATGTAGCTGAGGTTAAAATTTGTCTGACAGCCCTCACCATGTCCGTTAATGTGCCAACCAGGGATGGCCACCTCAACCTGCATTGTCTCGAGGATTCGCATGTTTTCAGGGTAAATTTTCATCCGTTTTTGGAAGTTCTTTGACCACTGGCAGATGATATCGTAGGTGATGACAAGGCGTTCAGGTCCCCCGCTCCGTTTTTGCATATTAGACAGTGTCTCGAGCAAATGACTAAAACGGCACCAGAGACGGCATAACTGGCTGTTGATCGAGTGCTGGCACAAACAAGTGCATCATGCTGAGATTCACATGTATTGATCTACCCGAAATTCAATCAGTTCATTGAGTAGCAAACAAATTTGTTCTGACTAACCTCAGGTTCATGGATGTTGGAATAGGGATTCCCTGCTCCAGAGCGCAGTCACGTGCACGTACATACACACATCACATGTAGTAGCTACTCACTGCAATACCACCACTTACCCAGTCAGCTACATGCTGGGGAAGCCCTTCCACCTTTCCCACTTGGTGATGAGTGTGTGTTTCGTGCTTTAACACGTTAGCTCTTGCTCTCTGCTTCATTTCTGTGCTCTAGTCTCATTCTGGGTGTCTCTACTGCCACCTCATCAACATCGTCGCGTCCTGTATCATCCCCCGTCCTATGCCATACATCTTACCGTCTCACTGTCTTCGTCTCCACGTCTATACCATCTATGTCGTGCCTTGTGACATCACTGCCTTCCGCCTTACGTCACCATGCTGGAAAAGAAGACCACTTCAAAGAAGAAGCCTGTCAGTCAGGCACCACCTGCAGTAATGCCGCCAGCGCCCGCATCCACATCCGCATCAAAACCAGCAGCAGCATCATTGCCACCACCACCAGTATCAGAAGAGAGTCTGGCAAAGCTCATCACTCTCGCCACATCATCGCCGGACTCGCCATTAGGCCTCATTTGGGCGCACGCCTTTCGGGAAGGGTCAAGGGATGGATTTCAAAGGGGAACAGAGTTTTTCAAGGACAAGGATGTGAAGCAGGCATTTCGTGATGGTGCAGATGAAGGACAGATAATGGGAATACTGAATGAGAGGAAGGAATGGGAGGCAGCAGGCCACAGCTTCTGGTGTTTTGACACAAAAACAGATTGCTTCTCTTGCGATGTAGGACTTCCTGAGGGACACACCTGCACTGCCAACAAGCTTGATGCTATGGTTCAGGTTGATTCCATTGAGGCTCGCCCACCTTCTCTTGACGCTGCTATTCAGGTTTCCCCCTCACATCACACTTCCTCATCCCAGACCACTCTGCCTCTTCTTGTCAATGCTGAAGCTCAAGCCCAGCTTATGGATTTGCCCCCTGCTGCCACCACTGCTCCTACCTTGGATCCCCCAGCCTTTGATTGGTCTGACAACGCCGCCTCCATACCTATTGTCCCCATATTCCCTAAAAACCAACCTCACTGTGACCTTTCTGCCCTCCGCACCACCAACCCCAACCCCTTCAGCTTGTTAGCCCATCGGAATCGCCGTTCTCGATTGCCATTGGGAAAGTGTGACATTTCTGGGCCCCGGCCACCATTCCAACCACGTCGAACCCCACCATTCTTCCCTGTCTTTCAAACTGTTCCTCGTCAACGCTTCATTCCAGTCTTGAACCTCACTGCACTGCCATTGCCATCAACCCCGTTGAAGATTCCTATGGCTCTTGATTGGGAATCTGATCCACGCCTCTCAGATTTGAGTCAAGCTTTAAAGGCACTTGGTTGGATTCATTGGTGATATTTCTTTACATTTCTATTGTGTCCATCACATCTTTTTCTTTCATTGCTTTGCTTACTTTTGGATTTCTACTTTACATCTTTCTTAGTCCTCTTAGATTTTTTCTTCCTTTTCAGCAGCTGGCGACGGGGACGTCACCTTATGGGAAGGGAGCAGATGGAATAGGGATTCCCTGCTCCAGAGGGCAGTCATGTGCACGTACATACACACATCACATGTAGTAGCTACTCACCACAATACCACCACTTACCCAGTCAGCTACACGCTGGGGAAGCCCTTCTGCCCTTTCCAATGTAATTCGCAAGGTGTTTCTGGTACTCGTCCTCCAGGACGTAGGCTCCCCATCCAGGCATCAACTCCACGTCCTTGAGGTTTCGTTCCTTGCCCTTGAGTTTGAAGTTGCCATCCACGGCGATAAAAAGTGCGTAAAGAAACCTGCTCAGTCAGTTAGTGAAGTAAAAGCAGGAAAACAATCAAGAAAACTCACAACAATGGTCCAGCCCTTTCCCATCCATCAGGGAGGTTTTGTTCGGGGTGCGGACATGCAGGACATTCAACCATGAGCCCACCTTGCGAGGTTCCACTCACGCCATCTGGGTCATGACCACGACTGGCTCGCTTGAGAGCCATCAAGTTTCGCCACATCCTAAATACTCGGTGGATCTCGGGATATTGGTACTGTTAAAATCAGAATTGGTAGCAAGATTTGAGGGTGATCACAGACTTACGATGGGAGCGGATAGGTTGGCATTGTCTGATAGTCGGAGAAGGGTGTGATAGTAGTCGTAAAGGTTGGTTTTCCCTTGGAGGGTTAGTTTGTGGAAAGTTTCCAGACACCGGAAAGTGAAGATGGTTTGAAGACGTTGAAGTGTTGCAGGAAACCAACTTTCACGCAACAATTGTACCCAATTTGACGAGGGTTCATCTTGGCAGTGGCAGTAGTTGATAGTGACATAATGAGGGCTGGAGACATCGAAGATGAGGAAGTTCTTAGGACCAGGCTGAGGACAAGGGCATGGCACTCCTGAATGACCAAGTTGGTAGTAAAGACCAAGGCTTTGAAGGGACACCTTCTCGAAAAAAGCACTGTTCCATCTCTGATGACAAAAGACAGTCAGCTGACAACTTCTCATCATGTGAGTAACGACACGCTGACCTCAATGCAGTGCAATGGATGTCTGCAGTGCGCATCAACAGTGCGATCCAAGCACTTTAACATACCTCCGTCTCCACAATCCTTGCATTTGATGGTTCCATCCTTCTTTCCGCAATTTGAGCAGCTCATATGCCTGAGGAAATCACCCAGTCCGTCATGCCGCAATGCTTCATCCAAGAATGTTTCCCTGAATTTGAGCCATTCGGTCAGTCGATCCTGAAAAACGTAAGTCAGAATGTATTTCAGGGAAGCATTTGAGGTATTGACATACAGTGTTTGTTGTATACCTTTTCCTTTTAGCTTTAGCAGTAGTCTTGGCTGATGGGGTACCTCCAACCTCCTCTGGCGACGTGGTCTATGCTTCGCAGTCACCACCAACAGCTGCTGTAGATGGTGTGTTGGAATCCGAAGCTGATTCAGATGGCTCAAGGGTAGAAGAAGGTAAGAGGTGGCTCTCAAGCGTCACGCCACGTCAACGAGAATCAGTGCTGACCATGACGAACAACAAAGAACTGGAAGCAGAGGGAGGTTGGGAGATGGAAGGCTGAGGACGGGCCAGTCGAAATCCTGCCATCTTACGAGACCATTTAGTAGGAGGTTCATGGCCAGGACCAGGTGCAGGAGGATTTGGCTGTTTCGACATGGGCGCTAGTAGAGGAGACATGAAGCAAAATTAATGAGATTTCCTGCGCAAGGAATGAAATTGGGATAAGATTCTGTGCCCTGGTGCCATATGTGGTAAGTAACTTACTTAGTATATTGTTATGTCTCCTGTTCCCCAAGATTGAAATTGGCAAACTTCCACAGATAGCAAGGTAAAAGCGGCTCAAAAACTCAGGTAACAACTTCTTTCAAAGCGGAGGACCACCAGGATTTTCACTCAGTAGTCAGTTGAAAATGCAAAAGTGGTTTCTTCAGTGAACTTCGACTCGACACTCGCTTGCCAATGTCATCCAACTCCTAAGGACGGAGCTTAACCAGTATTGCTAAAGACTTATATTACGTTGAGGCCGTTCTGATTGTCCTGGTCATATCCATTTACTTTACTCAGGCTGTAGGGTGAGTGGCACACAAACATTGTCAATATATGATTATCAACGTTCAAGAACATTGTACAAGTTCAAATGCTCCGAGCTTGTGTGCGTCTTCTGAAGTCTATGATGCTATGATGGCTTTGCAAGCCGTAGTAAGTAAATTAGTTCTTATATTTAACGGACTGGTGTTATATTACATTCCTGAATACAAAGGCGGCATAGAGGTTGTCAGCCTGTGGTCATGATTGTTCGAGCATGTTAGTAACCCTTAGGGCTTTGCAAGCCATTGTTCAATGCTGTAGTAAGTCAGTTACTTCTGATATCTAACATACTGGTGCTATATCACTTTCCTGAATACAAAGGCGGCATCAAGGTTGGTCAGTTCTTGAGCATGTTAACCCTTAGTAGTCAATGTACCACTACTGCTACTTGGCTACTACCGACTTATAATTACTGGTCTTGAATTCAAACCAATGAAGGGCATATGAAATGACAATAGATTCAAAGCAGACTATCACAATTTTACAAGCAACTACTGAATGGCATCAGCCTCAGGACCAAACCTATCCCCATCTCCTGGATTACGAACCACCCTAACTTTATGCTTTGTCTTATGCTCTAGGTAAAACTCGGCCGCCTCTGCAAGAGACTTGAAGGACTTGTATCGAGCACCTGTAACATAGTCTATGAGGCACCTGACATCATCCCTTAACAAGTGCATGTCAGTAAAATAGGACATTTGAGAGTTGAATGTTTGCATACCATTCACCATAGTAAATGCCGGTGCATTTTCCAATGATGATGGCATAATACTTTAAACCCTTCCTAGGAGAAAGACAGGTCGCCGAGGAACCAGGCGGGGTACGGGCTTGGAACAAGGCTCCAGTGCTTGAGCCAGGATTGTTGGATGTAGAGACACGTAAATGCGGCTGTTAAGTCCTGCAACTTGGATTGCTCGTAGCACCTGTCTTGCGGCAAACTGAAAAGTGGGTTGTCATTATAAGGATGCCCAATGGTTTCGACTTCACAATACTTGGTGTTTTCTTGCAAGGCACCGAGGTTCCGTACATATGGTACAGGCGAATGGTGAAGTGGACGGTGACACAGAGCACCATGGTTCGGTGGGGATGGTACAGGCGAATGGTGAAGTGGACGGTGACCAAGGTGATGCCGAAGTCCTTCGAGTGGGTTACCTGCAGAAAAAGGCATGGGGGAGCCAAGTCCGTCAGACTCGACATTCCCCTCCAAGACGTTGGGCTCATTCACGGCAGTTGGAACGAGTGGAGGTTGATTAAGGTGTTGCAGCAGTGTTTCAACTTGACGAAGGCGTTCACGATCAATGACTACAGTGACAGTCTGAGCACTGGCAGCGCCGGCAGACTCCTGCAAAAGCTTGACGTCCGATGTATCTATTGGTGTTGTCAGAGAACTGAGACTTGATACATGTGAGAGGCTCGCCTTTTCGTCCACTGGCCATTCTTGGTGTGGAGTGGGAAGGAAAAAAAAAAAGAGACCCAATGCAGAGCAGAGGCCCAAACATGACAAAAGACGACCAGTGATTGGAGTGGTCTGTGGCTGGATCCACATAGCAAGAAGCTAATACTAGCGCTCCCAGATTTCGATTTGACTTTATGCAGCTCCTTCAATAACTCAGCTCATTCAGTAACACGACTCACTCAATATGACACACGCTTCGTGGGCTGACAAAGATCAAAATAATTGGCTTGATTCACACAAAGCCCAGTTCATCGAGGTCAATCAGTGGAAAGCCGCCACCAAAGAATTCTTTCCAGATATGGTCAAGGACTTCTGTGAAAAATGGCCTGTGTCCCCAGCCACACCAGAGGAAGTCGAGAAGGCCAGTTCTGAAGAATCTGCAACGAAGAAGAAGCACAAGAAGTATGACAAGGTACGTGGTCACCAATCATAAAGGCTAACATTCTAATTGACTCTTACATAGCGTGTCCGCAATTGGTTCCACAACAATACAAGGAACATGGCTTCAAACAGGGGCACTCATGGCATATTAAAGGTCAAGGCTAAGCCCAAGATGCTCCAAGCATGGCAGGCATATCATGCCCTCACCTATCACTTCAGTCACCCATTTTTGGGTACCTATGAGGTTATCCAATTCTTTGAATTAGGGAACCTTAGTGGTACCCCATTCCAGAGTGGTATGACCCTCATACCAATTCCATTATACCATGGTATGGATGCCACATACCATTCCACCTCATACCATACCATACCATTCCATACCATCATTCCATAGCTGTCACAGGGTGTCTGGGGTCCTTTTTACAAAATATGAAAATTATTTCTCCAGGCTGTAATACTGATCCACTGGGCTCCATTTTTTGTGGACTGGTTCTTCAGATTTCTTCTGACATTTTAAGCTACAAGTGGAGGCTATAGGGTGAACTTGATCCTTTGAAAATTCACTTGAAAATTAGCTTGATTGGGCTTTATCCCAGGGTTTGGCCATTTTCACTGTGAATAATCCATCACAAGCCACTTAAAAGTGTATATCTTGCCAGGCCATTTATATTCATGACAAATAAATTAATGTTGTATCCATCACAATGGCATGACCTCTGAAGGAAAACAAGAATTTTGCAAGACTTTATTTATTGCAAAGGCATGAACTTTAGCCAAATTACTACCCAAGGCAAGGATGCCTTCTTCAGATAGAATATGTTCAAAATTTGCCATTTATGAAAAAGTATGGGGTCATTCCATAGGAATGGGATCATCAAAAAACTTGGATTTGGAATCTCCTCATATCTGCTACTCAGCAGAGCTGGCATTGTGGGGAATTTTGATTTGAACATTTGAACACAAGCAGGCCAAGACTTCTAATTACAAGCTTCAAGGTATCATTATTAAATATAGCTATTCTAATTGATATGTATCCCGGTTCCACAGCCAGCAGGACCTTGTAAGGGGTCAAGAACTACAAAGGCATCAGTTGCTGCAGGAAAGCAGATTCAGGCCAAAGCTCACAGTAGAGAATGGGTACAGTGAGTCCCAATCAGAGTTATAGCCATCCATCACAACAGGGGTAAGCATGACATCCATTCACAATGAACAGGGGTAGGCATGACGTCCGTCGCTCCAGAGCCATTCATGTAGGCGTCTCAATGAGAACACACATGCACTCTAACATTACACCAACTGAAATGGCATCATCTGGAGCTCCTGGGCTTGGCAATGTGCTGTCCAAATAGTGCTTGGAAGTCCAGTCCCAAGACTGAAAAAAGACTGAGACTGGACTGGACCAAGACTGCCCAAGACTGGAAATTCCCAGGACCGTCAAAGACCGCAACCGCGGTCCGGTCTTCAGTCTCTCATGATTTCGAAAATTTGAAGACCGTGAAGACCAACAAAAGACCAGTTTAACCAGTCTCAACCGGAACTCATAACCAAACACAAACACCAAATGCAAACACAACTCATAGCCAAATACAAACCCAAATACAAACACTTCCACCACCTTCCCCATCACTGTCACCACCTTTCGTGACTACCAATTCACATCGTGAGCGCCTGTGATGGGCTAAACGACCTGTTCACTCACACATCGACCACCACCTCACACGCTGGATGCTCAGCAACAACATCCATGACCATGGTGCAATGAGCGCCTGCGATGTCAACAGCGGATGGAGATGACGCGGCACATCAAATGGTGAGTACAGTGCATCATAAGCCCTACCGGTCCCCCTATTTGTCCTCACAACACCCAGCAGCCATCGTCACACCCGCCAACCACTGCCACGTCACTCCCTCACCCTCTGCCACCTTTGGTGTTGACAACAACACACGATGACGGCCATGTGACGACGATGGAGATAGGTGGACGACGATAACATGACATGGCAGCGACAACAGATGACCACCACGACAATGGACGACCGATAGATGATGTGAAGAATATGAGACAGGCGACGATGGACAATAACAAGGATGCACGAGTGCTCCCCCTGCCCCCCTGCCCCTTGTTGTTCACCCTCATGTAGTACTCGTATATTTAGTAAATTACATACACATTTTCCCCATGTCAGTAGCTACGAGACCGGTCCTCAACCAGTCTCAACCAGTTAAGACTGAGACTGGTTGAGACCAGTCTTTCAACTGACAAAAACCGATGAAAACCACACTGAACCGGTTGACATTGGTTCAGTCCAGTTTTTCGAGGTTTGTCAACCTGTGAGGACCGGTCTCAGTCCCAGTCTTACTGGACCGGACTTCCAAGCACTATGTCCAAATGGGAGTTGACAAGCACTGCGTGCTCCTTGCCCTCTAGCGTGCTGTCTGAGACTCTGACAATGATGTTGGTGGATTAACATAGGTCTTGTAGAGATGTTTGCCCATCATATCAAATCTTTGAAGAAGGGTTAAGCAAACCAAGATCGAGATGCATCGTTGTACACACCTGTGGCTCCCACTTCCTTCCCATCTCCACACCTCACCTCACATTCCAGCTTCCTTCCACTTTCCGCCATTAGTTTCTCACAGTTCTTCTTGACCTCTTCCGCTTGCGCAACCATGTATTTGTCCGCCAGGGCATGTTCCAAGGTGCCTACAGTCTGATAACCAATGTCTTCTGATAGATGCTTCACAACGCTGAGGATTCGCGCCCCCAAGACATGAGGCAGGCCTGTTACAGATTCAATCGACAACCGTCAGCTCGGGACCAGAAAGAACCTGCTCAAAAGTATACTTACAGCCCAGTCAAAGTTACAGGCAGATCTAGTTGTGTATAAGTTGGCAGTTCCTATCAAGAAGTTTGCACTTACAGCGATGTCGCCTGTAAGCCAACCATGGTGAACCAATGAGAACGGGCGACAATACAAGCAGTGAGAGCAGTGGGCCCCATCAAGAACGATGAGACATAGCGACAAAGTAGAGAAAACCCGACAGAGCCCTTTTAGAGGAGGTGGAAGCGGTGCTACCAAGGTTCGCTCTTTGAGTATGAGTAGTGCTTGGAAGTCCAGTCCCAAGATTGCAAAAAGACCGCAACTGGACCAGACCAAGACTGCAAAAGACCGGACCTGCAGTCTTGGTCTTTCAGTTTTGAGATCACAAGACCGCAAAAAAACCGGTTTACATGGACCGGTCTTGTCGGTTAAGACCGGTCTTTTGTACCTACATAAAAACCCTTCAAAACGCACCTAAGATCATATTTTTAGGATAAAAACTGACAAAGATACATAAAAAACTGTAAAATATTTCGTGAAAATAGCAGATGTACCTTAGTATTTTTGTATATACATCAATTCTCAACGTAATTTAACGTTCTTGCACTCGTTTATAAGCTACGAAGAATGTTAATAAAATTACCGACTCACAATTGCAAAATTTATGGCATATTTAGCTGAAAAACCGGTCTTGAACTGGTTGTAACCAGTTTGGACCAAGACCGGTCCAAAGACAGAAAAAGACCACAGTCTTGGTCTTTTCTGGTCCTGGTCCAGTATTTTGAGGTTTTAGGAATTGTGTGGACCAGTCTAGGTCTCGGTCTTTTCGTTTTGGGTCAAAAAACCGGACTGGACTGGACTTTCAAGCACTAAGTATGAGTTAGATCCGCTTTTGGCATATGTCCTTAGTTGAATTCCAAGGTGAAATTCGTGTGTGTAAAGGTTCCAAGGATGTCGTCTGAAGCATTCCAGGAATGGATTAACACGTATAAGGTACGGTAAAACTCACAAGGCCAAACAAGGTACTGTGTCACCTCAGGCCTAGCACTTCTATGTGCTTCTGGGCCCTTAGAGGCCGATTCTTTGTCTGGGGGTAATTGGCCTGAGAGGGGGCCTTCCTAAGCACTGATGGCGGTGATGGCTAAAAATATACTTGCTTCGAATCATCAATTTTCTTAGATTGCGATCTCTAGCTCTAACAGTGCTTGATGAAAGCGCTCCTTGCACTCTGGCCGCTCCTGGCGGTCCCTGCGCTGGGGGACTTAGATATTTCAGTTGTCCATTGCAAATATCACATGCGCTTTCCTTCTTTTCTTAGCTTTCCCGCTGCAGACACTCCCCAATGATGGAAGTAAGCAAGTCGCGTGCCCAACAGCCTGCCACCAATGGCTTCAGGCGAGTCTTCCATAGTCCAAAAAAGCGACACAACAGTCGTAAAACCTCAACACAGGTCACATATCACGGACAAGCGGATAAACTTTGTCGCGTGCAGGAAGTTCTGGCCAGACTTCTGGCAGACCCTGGGGAGGAGGAAGACAATGAAGGGGGAGATGAATGTGAGGGAAGCATGGAGGTTCCAGGAGATCTGGGCAACTCAGGGTCGGGCTTCGCTTGGGGGGAAGGGGATGACTTCTCCATGCCAGATAATGGGATAGACGTGGACTTGTGTCCTAGCACCCCTCAAAAATCCAATCCGATACCACCAAAGACGCCCATTCCTGCAAAAGTACAACGCACTGGCCCAGATGCAGAGGCCAACCTCCTTTACCAGCAGTGGCAGGCTCTCATTCCCCGCCTCATGTCCCCATTCCTTTCCTTCATCTCAGCTACCCATGGAAAAAAGACCTTTCCCCTCGATGGGGTTTGTTCAATGTGTCTCAAAGGGGATGTATGCATCACGAAATCCAGAAAAGTCCTTTGTCTTTGTTTCAATCATACATGCCACATCGTCTTCTCAACAAGCCATTCTTATACATCCTTCTGGCAGATTTTGACACTTTCGAGGTCACTAGTTGCGAATGTCAGGACATTATGGAAACCCTCATCCTTCATGGTCTCTTTCTGACATCGCCCACCCAACCCTGGATGGCTGTATCCATTATTCTCATACAACACTACAACACTCTTTTTGAACGTGCATGCAATGCTGTATACACATATTCTCATGCTGTCAACCTAGTTTATGGACGCTGAGGCTTTGTCCACTGCAACTATCAGGTTCTCCATCTGATGCTTATTACCCACCCTTTTTTTCTTACAACCTCTTCATTTCAGGGGGAGATCATTCAGGATGCCTTCCGTCAAGGCCTCGGTCATGCCATTTAGTGGTATGACAGCCTGCAAGTTCAGATTGAACAAGAACTCGAAGCAGTGACTGTGGCTGGTGATGCCGCCACTCCTTGCTCCTCGGAAACCAACCCGGCTACCATCACCACCCCTGAGGCACCCATACCCAAACAGTTGACCCCTGATTACAGTCTAGCAGAACCTCCTCTGTCCCTTGTCAAGTTGACTCCTGATGACAGCCCACCTGAACCTCCTGTGCTCCTTGTCAAGTGCGCGAGGGTTCTACAGCAACGCTGTCCAGCTTGCTTTGGATTGCGGATGTTTGGGTGTTCGGGAGCAATGTACGTATAGTGTTTGCAGGTCCAGTCTACAGGACTGAAAATATACATAGGACTGAACTGGACTGAACCACGGTCCGGTCTTTTTCCAGTTGCAGTTGCCCACATTTGTGGTCAGTCCAGTTGCCAGTTGCCTTGTTTTTGTAAATATATAAAAACCGAAAAAGACCAGTTTAGACTGGTTGCAACTGGTCTTTCGTCCCATCACGTGCTGGACCTTACTCGTGCACATTTTACTTAATTCTCAGTCCCTGAACCATCAAAAACGGTCAAGAATTGGTTGAGATATGGCCAAAAACATTTTTATACATGTGATTCAACTGTACGTCCTTTCTGTTTTCACCCTACCTCAGTCAAATCTTGACAGAATTGCTTAGATTTTTGATCAGTCTACAGAGAATTAAAATATCTATCTACGTATGCAATGTATGTGAGGTAATATTTAGTTTCTGTGGTGTAATAAATTTTACAACAAAAGACCGGTCACAACTGGTCTGGAGCAGTCTTTTTCACGTTGTGGACCGATTAGGACTGGTCCAAAGCAGTCTGGTTGCGGTCCCTCAATATTTGGATCGGTCTAGACTGGTTGCGGTTGCCAGTTGCGTCGTTTTGAGGTAAAAAACTGGACTTAACTGGACCTGCAAACACTATGTACATACCATTACTACCATGTTGCAGGCTATGCTGACCAGGATGTTCCCAGAGGCGCTGATTTCATTGTCACCACTGATGGCAATTTCAGCCAACGCCACAGAAAAGATGCGGGCGATTGTCCTGAGTTCTACAGGCCAGAATACTTTCTTACCAAGGCGTATGTCGACAATGTTGGAAAACACATCACGGAGGCGCAGGGCCAGCCTCCCTGAGCTCACAAAGCCGCCAAAGTACCAGATGAAGCAGTGGATGAATGTGAAGATGGGCATGACTCTGGCAGTGGGTTGACCATCAAAATGAATATGGATCACTATGACGATGGAGGAGTGATGGCTCTTGTTTGCCACCATGATGCCCCCCTCTTCCTCGCCAACCTCGACACTCCTGGTGAGCAGCAAAAGTATGCAGTTTCCCTCATAGAACATCTGTTTTCCCTTCTGCCTCCAACAGCCACGGTGACCATTCTCTATGATGTTGCATGTGTTCTTGATCGCAGCCTTAACTTCGTAAGTGCACCACTACATTCACACATCTCTTCCTCACCACAAGCCAGTTTGACATACTTCCCGAAAGCCTCACCAGTTGTGCTGACTTTGGCACCAGTCCCATGCATGCCTACATTCATCAGTGGTCGTGCCAACTCATCTACAACCCACGTATTTGAGAAGGACCCAGCCTTTCTGATGGGGAGGGCATGGAGCGTTTTTGGTCCTGTTTATGCAAAATGATCAGTGTGACTTAGGTTTCAGCGGTACAATATCCATGAATACTAACCTTCCTGAGCTTATTGACCTTTCCACAGTGACAACGACGCATCTGGATGCTTGATCGTCAATCCTGTTCAGTACTTTATAGTGCCCCTCCCATTCCTGCAGGAATCCACAGGAATCCACAGGAATCCGCAGGAATGGAACCAGATTCCACAGGATTCCACAGGAATGGAACTGGATTCCGCAGGATTCCACAGGAATAGGACCGGAATCCACAGGAATAGGACTGGAATGAATGTAAATTTACTGATCAGCTTTTCATCATGTGACTACATATGTATTTATTCAACTCCTACCTTATCCTGATAACTTAGTACTCAAAATCCCTCATAGAACCCATATCTCAAGCAATAGATTTATATGTCAAATTATAATTTATTTAATAAGGACACAAAATGTATTTTACTACATACAATCTATATTAAAGCAGGGGGGGGTAGGGACAAGGAAGGGGGTAGGGACGATGAAGGGGGTGGGGACAAGAAAAGGGGGGTAGAGACACAGAGGGAGAGCGTGTTGTAGAGGGAGGGGGGGAGGAGTGGTGAGGAGAGAGTGTGGTGGAAGGGGGGACTAATGGGGTGGGGAGAGTGTGGTGGGGGACTTGCATTGTCGACGTTGCATGTCGCCGTCGCGTTGTCGACGTTGCATGTCGCTGTCGTGTTGTCGACGTCGTGTGTCGCCGTCGTGTTGTTGCCATCGAGTGTCGTTGTCGTTGTCGTTGTCGTCACGTTGTCGACGTCGCATGTTGTCGTCGCGTTGTCGTTGTCGCGTGCCGTTGTTGTGTTGGCGTCGTCGCATGTTGTACGTGGGCGCTGGGCGTTGGGTGTCGTCGTCGACCTCATGTGTGGGCGCTGGGTGTTGTTCCGTGGGCGCTGGGGCATTTTCGTGGGCAGGGTGTGGTTTTCGTGGGCGGGGTGCGGTTTTTGTGGGCGTTAGGGCGTTTTCGTGGGTGCTGGGGAGTTTCCGGGGGTGGTGGCAGCTGCAAACCAGGGAGTGGGGGGCAAGGAGGTTGGCCACGTCGACGGGGCACCTGAATAGTGAGCAGCGGGGGTGGAGAGGCCTGCTACTCACTTGGGTGGCTCAAAACAACCCGACGGTGACGACGTACCAGTCGTCACCGTCAGACGACGCGTATTCGCGTCGTCTGACCTTTGTTGCCGCATTCGCCTGGTCGTCGTGGTGGGCGCTCGTGAATCGTGGTGGGCGCTCGTGAATCGTGGTGGGTGCTGGTCGCCGTTGGTTGATGGCGGTGCTCTGGTGGTGCCACGTCGTTGTCATCTGGTTGGTGGTGGGCGCTCGTGGATGGTGGTGGTGCCACGTCGGTGGTCGTTACCATTCGTTGGTGGTGTGTCGTGGCCGTTGTTGGGTCGTGTGGTGTTGTCGTCGTTGTCGCCGTTGTCACCGTGGTTGGTGGGAGGGAATGGAGGTGGGGAAGAGGATGGTTGGTGGGTGGAAAGGAAAGAGTGTTGCATTTGTTTGGTAGCGTTGCCTTTGTTTGGTAGCGTTGCCTTTGTTTGGTAACAAAAGTAAAATAAACAAATAATTGACCAGATTCCGTTCCTGCCATTCCTGCGGAACATTCCGGTGTCAATTCCGGAATGCCCAAATTCCGCCGGAATGGTAAGGCACCGGAATGATGAAAATAGCAGGCCTCCCTGCTAAATTTCATTCCTCTGGAATCCACCGGAATTCGCAGGAATGACCGGATTTCTGCAGGAATTAGGGGGGCACTGATAAGACCTCATCCTGTTCCATAGGAGCTGAGCTACGGGATGACCTCAGTGATTGGATCCAGCAGAGACTCAAGACCATCGCAACTGAAGAAAATGAGGCGCGGAAGATTTTGAGCAAATGCGGTGTACCAGTGAGTGAGTTACGGACTCAGTGGGGGTTACAGAACCATTCTATCTCTCAAAATTTCTAATTCTAAAGCACCAGATGCCCCTGCCCGTCTCAAGAAGGAACTGGATGCTGTGCTTAAGCTCCAAACCACCATTGACACCACCAATGATGCCATTTCTCGCCTGGCCGATTGATTCTCGAAATCCACATTAAGCAGCTTAGCTAGAACTCAAGAGTGTTTGAAGGAGAAGGTTGAACAACCCTATGCATCGTTAAACATTCAGGACTCATTCCCTGAACTTGAGGATATTGACCTGGACTTCGTAAAACTCTTGGTGCTAGCATGCGATCTCAAAATAAACATCCGCAAGCAGGCCATTGGGAGTTTTTTTGAGTGGGATCGGTTGGATCAAGCCACTGGAGGACATCAACATGCTATCGGTTCGTTTTGGTGTGTTGTATCTATGTGTTGTATCTAATACACTGCAACAGGCACAAAGATTCACCAAAACACGCGAAATGTGATTGCGATACGCAAGCCAGCTCGTCTCAGGGCTATTCTAAAATTCAACAACTACTGTGAACAACTAGAGGGGAAAGACTCACTGGAAGGTGACAACACAGCTGTTTCAAGGGCGAGGAGCTTCCGTCCAAACCAGCGGCAAAGATTGTCCGCCTCAACGCCTAATTGACGGTGTTCCTCCAAGCAGTGATTGAGCTTTAACATTGCTCGTATTCCCACCCGAACCTCGACTTCCTCAAGCCAACGTGGAACCTCCAGCGCAGTACGAGTGATCCAAATGTCCTCCATGAGCAACGGGCTGTTGCGAGTTTGACAGGGAGAGTGTCTGGGAGTGGCAGCTCCCAATCAGGTCAGTACATTGCGGCCCAACGAGAATAAAATTATTAACCCTTGGTAGACCAAACTATCCAGACACTTCTCAAGAGCTGTCGTGATCACCTGATCTCACTCAAGTCTCGTTGGAGCAATACACTTGCTTCCAGCCCTAGGTTCGACACACATGTTCAGGCTGCCTTGAAAATCCGACACCAGGACCCTACCAATGTCAGTGTGACCTCACCCTCACCTGATCCATTAACGATGACCTGGCTACAACCCCTGATGCAAGATGTCGGCGAACTCACATTTGCTGATCCGGTGTATCATACCGCCGATCTTATAAACCTGGACGACATGCAGACAGATACAGGGGAAATCCTATTTGGCAACATGATCGATGCGGAAGTTGATGAAGATGATGAAGATGAGGCACCACCCCTCAAGATAATGAACTGTTGACAGTTCAAGACATACCCACACACACTATAGAGCTCAAGTGGGAAATCCCCGTAAGTGTGGATCAGCACCATAATTTCCCTGTCTCAACAATATCCACACAATTAGGCATCTCTTGTCCAGGACAGGAACCTCATTGATGCCCTGCATTTCCAAACAATCGGGCCACTAGCAACTCACAGAAACCAGTGCTGAGTACCCCACACGAAACCCAACCTATACGTTTTTGAGGCAGACGACATCATACGCCTCGAAACCCCAGGGTCTCGCCTCAATGATGTTTGCCTCAACAGCATGGCTGCCCTCCTTCAACACTGGTGGTCTCACCCCAGTGACATCCATGAAGCAGACAGTCAATGGTGCGCGATTTTTTCGACCTTCGATCTCCACATGGCGCGCTACAATTGCCTGGATTCCGAAATTTGGCATCAGACGCGTCATCTGGAATTCTGGCGTAAAGACGTGTGGCTTCTACCCATCCATCAATCATGCCCAACTGGCCATTGGGTACTGGCCGTGATCCTAGTGTCCACAGGGAACATTTTACTGTTTGACAGTCTTGCCGACATGGCCCCGTGGAAATGGGAGATAGGTGTTAGTCCATGAGTATCTGCTATCTTGTTATACTTACTCTTTCACAGGAAATTATGCTCTTGATCACATGTTTGGTTCTCGCATCCAACCGTGAGGGACATCCCCTGCACATCATCACTGAAGAAGGGTAGACCGCGCAACCTCTACTGTTGAATGCTGTCCAGAAGGATGCCTTCAGCTGTGGATTGTGGGTTCTTGCCGCCATCATGGCTGTCTCAAGAGGGTGAGTGGTACCTACCACTTTTATGATAAAGTTTGGGCAAGTGCCTGCACAACTTTTTGGACACTGCCCATGTTTTTTATGAAATGAGAAATGTAGGGCAAGCATTATGAAATGTGTTTCATTCCCTCCCATAGTTGTTTCATATCTATTTCATTCCTTCTCTATACTTTCTCATACCTATTTCTTTTCTACCTGGCCATTCATTTCATTTATTTCTTTCCTACCCAGTGGGCAATTTCATTGCCTCCCCAGAACTATTTCTTTCCTATTTCTTTCCTACCCAGTAATTTCTTATTGTTGCCTAGCTATTTCATTTCATAGTTGTAAATATCTTCCTGGGACTTGATTATGTAATACATGTGATGCCTTGTAAAATGTCTTTCCCTTGCTTATCCCTTTGCACCCTTATCATATTATGGTCTCAAATTGAAAGTTATGTAGAATGGGGCCCACACCCTCTACTAGCAAGCATAACAAATGTTGCACTCATTTGACAATTAAAACCCTGTTATTTCACATAATTAATTAAATAAGTATTGCCCTGGCAAGAATGAAATAAAAGGATGAAACCATCACCAGGCAAACATGAAATGAAATAGCTAGGCAACAATAATAAATTACTGGTAGGAAAGAAATAACCCTGGGGAGGCAATGAAATTGCTGACTGGGTAGGAAAGAAATAATCCTGGGGTGGCAAAGAAATACAAAAGAAATGACCCTGGGGAGGCAATGAAATGAATGGCTAGGCAACAAAGAAACAGGAAAAAAATGTGACTGAGGGGCAATGAAATAAATGGCCAGATAAAAAAGAAATAGTTATGAAAAAGTATAGGGAAGGAATGAAATAGATATGAAACAACTATGGGAGGGAATGAAACAACTATGGGAGGGAATGAAACACATTTCATAATGCTTGCCCTACATTTCTCATTTCATAAAAAACCTGGGCAGTGTCCAAAAAGTTGTGCAGGCACTTGCCCAGACTTTTTCATAAACAATGGTTGATACTAGTGAGAGGGTGCCATATTACAGGCTTGAAGGAGGGGGAAATAGAGACATTCAGACGGGCTTTGGTTAGACATGTATATGCTCTACCCTGATGTACTCTTCCATAGCTGAACTATTCTGATGAACACACACTGCATTTCATTAAGGTCACGACATTGGATACTCATGACATCTGATACGCATACCCATTCGCTAAGTATGCTGCTTGGAACACCAAAATCCCCAGTAATGCATCACACAACAACTGCTCAAGCCAACAAATTGTCTCCCTGACCTCCAAAGTCATCTTGTGGACTTCCCGCCAATTCTCACTAACTCCTTCAAGATGGAGGAGCTCATCCTCATAGCACTTGAAGTGGCTCCGGAATTCTTTGAGAATGGTGATTTCCTTTGAAAGCAATTTCGTCTTTGTAGTTCTTAAGTAGTCCCGAGCGGCGGCCTCAACAAACGATTTGCAGCATCCCTTGATGTACATGCGATATTTTGTATGGCACGAATCAGCCTGAGTTGTCCAGTACTCTGGGTCAGAAGAGCTACAAAGGCTAGTGTCAGCGCAACACCAGGAGAGTATGAATTTTAGCATACATTCGAACCTGTCGAATGGAAGTGGTACCAGATGGTGAGGAGGGCGAAGCATCTGTGGCAAGGGTTTCGATAGAGAGACTAAACAGGATGTACGTTGTAAGTCTGGTGATGAAGTCCCAGGAACCACTTACTTTTGAGTTTGTCTTTTTTTCTGCCAGCGTGCCTGAATTTCAGACTTATGGCTTTGTTGAATGAGTTATTGGTAGTAATGTACAGCTAATTGTCTCACCTTTGGTAGCTGCAGGTGCTCTTGGCCCTGTTGGCATCCCGTTTTGCATTGGCGGAATGATATAACTGTGGTTGAGCCATGGAGAGAGAGGGTAAGGTAAGTATCAATAGGGAAACTCGGAACAAATCTGGCTTATGGTCTGACCTTTACTCTTTTTTTTTTCTAGCAGGGGACAGGGCGATTTATGGGTATGGGTGTGATCCTGCATTATTATGAATCAATTCTGCGTAGCTTCTCATGCAGGAATCGGACTGTGTAATATTCTACCATAGGTTCTATGTTGCAGAGCATCGTTTGTTTACTGGTAATCTCTCGGACCGCGTTACAGATCAGGCAGATCTCTTAATCATGGAGATTAGTTCCGCTTAAAAAATGGAGATTAGCACGATCATCTTTGATGAACCAAAAACAATTGTGTGGTCCATCCATTTCAGTAACTGCAGACTGTGCTGCTCCCTTGTCCAACCAAAGAAAATCTGCCTTGGTTCAATGTCCCGACCTTCATACATAAGTCTACATTGGTGTAATCTATTTTTGGGTGTTGTTGGGTGGCTTACGGCCATTACTGATCAACTGGACAGTTGATCATATATAAACCCAACCAACCCTGACTTCACCCCTTAACCCTCTTCTGCATCATTCCCCCACTTTAACTTTGTTCTGTTCTCCCTCATCTTCTTTGCCTGCTCAATGTGTCCTGGTCAGTCCACCGACTCACTCTGCCCTCTGACCGAAGTCCATTCACTCATGAACACCGCAGACTGCCTCCAACTCAGCTCCTCCAGCTCCAAGCCCAGTGCCAGACCAGCCTCAGGTAGTTCATCAATATTTCTTGTTGCATTCTCAACTAATGCGTACTCCTACTCCAGACAATATTTTGGCCAATGCACCAAGCATTGTTACGTGACAGAGACGGCTTGGTAACGGCAAGTAACTCTTGCCGATATGTATATGCATGAAACTAAGAAAGACCCCAGATGATAGCATATTTACCGACACTGACAGCCAGCCTGTCAGCCCCAGCCGAATGGTTGTTGAATGTAAGCCTGTCTTTCCTCTTTCCTCCCTTGTCTCCCTTCAGAAGCTGACCATCTCTTAGTGACTGACTCCCCCATTTCCTCTGCGCAAGAATTGCCCCCCGCTACCCCGCCACCGCCTCCCGTTGATGGGATCCTTCTCAGCGGTGGCACTGGCACCAATGACAAATTTTGGTCATTGCCTGTGGGAACTGCACAGCCTGCAATGTGGTGGAGATGGTGAAGGACTAATCCTATGTGGTCTTCAAAGGCAGGGGCACAGTTGGTGTTTTTCGGAGCCTGGTAAGTCTGTCATTGAGCCATGTCGTGCCAATCTGATGTTGTGCTCAGGAGGCTGCAGACCTTGTCTGTGTGAGCATTCCCAATGTGTTCCAGAGAAAATATACCACCTGAAGTGCCGCTCTTGAGGTGTTAGCCCATGCAGAGCACACCAACACCATTGCATGGCTGTAGGGTGACTATTTTCATCATGCCAATCATTGCAGCCTTCAACCCTTTGCATGCTTACTGCATATGTTATACCCTATTTAAGTGCTCTCCCCTCCCTTGCATTCCTCTCTTTGCATACCACACTTCTTGGACTCCATTCGCACCCATCTCTTGCATTTCTTGGACTCTGTCTGCAATGTCTCTATATCTTGTACTCCGCTCGCATCTACTTTGCTCGCATCTTCTCCATGTTGCTTAGAACTCATATCTCATTGATTCCATGTCTTGTAGCCTGCCGTTCTGCCCTTTTTTGGACTAGAGTCACCACATTTTGAAACCGCCACTCCCCGTTCTCGGATGATAGTCCATTGGCGGATGATGTGACGAGAAACATGGATGAAAGTAAGGAGCCGGTCCCTCATCAGCAAGCTGGTCATATCTCAAGTTCATCATGGGATGTGTGAGGTCTTTACCTTCCCCGGGTTATTCCGTATGGAATCCATGTTGGCTGAGGACCCAGCCATTTTCTTATTCCATAGACCTCATGGATTCCATATGGAATGACCATGGAATGGTCATGGAATGATTAATTCCATATGGACTCCAACACCACTCCATATGGATTCCATTGGATTCCATGGAGCAGTCCACATGGATTCCATGGATGACCATTATACCATTAGAATACAGTATTTATAGTGTCCTTACTATATTTAAGTAAAAATAGAAATTTTACATCTACAGGAATTGAACTCTCAATGGTGTTGCACAATCCTTGGTAAGTGTGATGACCAGTGACATGCCGTGACATAGCGTCACAGGGCCAATTTCTTGAGACATGGACTTTGTACCTTCCACAACACCAATTCAATATATTTTTTGCACTGGGTTTGAGGGAATGATGTGATTGAATCCACTGAGAGAGTTTTCCATGTAGAAATTTTATTTATTGCTCCAAAAATGCGAAATCAGCTTGTTTTCCCTGCCAAATTT
>NW_001889910.1:95993-101090 GCF_000143565.1 Laccaria bicolor S238N-H82
CTCCCCCCTCCATCCATTCCCACCTCACCCTTCACCACTCCCTCCCTTCGCCACTCCCTCTCTCCTCCATCACTCCTTCCCCCTCCCTCCCCCCTCACTCTCTACTACATCCTCCCCCCTCCATCACTTCCCCCTGTCTTCCCCCCCCTTAAATATTGAGAATAGTAAAAATAAATTGTGTAGTCTATTTATTTAATACATTTCAATTTTTCCTGCTCAACTTAGAATTATTTCATAAAGTCATTCCATGTGGATTCCATATGGATTCCACCCTTAAAATGGGATAGAACATATAGAATAGAGTATGGATTCCATCTGAAAAAAGTATGGAATCCATGTGGAAAAAGTATGGAATCCATGTGGAAAAGTATGGAATCCATGTGGGGGAAGTATGGAATCCATCAGCCATTCCATGGAATCCATCCCCCAAAGTCATGGAATCCATCCCCCACTCCATGGAATCCATCTGGAATTTGTGCAGTCCACCCCCATTCCATCCATTCCATATGGAATAACCCGGGGAGGGTAAAGTACTGGGATGTGTTGAACACCGGCTTCCAGAAGATCAATGACATCATCGACCAACTTGCTAACAAGACAGGCCATACACACGAGAACATCATCACGTTGTGGAAGCGCACCCATGCACATGAATGTACAGGCTCAATGTGGAATAAATACCAGAAATACTTTCTAGCTAATCAGGAGAAGGAACATAGACGGATTGGGGACTCAAGGGCAAATTGTAGGTATTTCTTTTACCTTAATGTGTTCTTGACTGATGGCGATGATTTAGGCCAGACTTGCTGGGTTGGTTTTAAAGAACATGAGCCCAGATGGCATGAGATTCTTGAGGCCTACAACGAAGTCCTCGCCGCATCGAATGGTTACTCAACCATCAGTCAACACATGCGAAAGTTTGACAGGCTGGTCAGTCAGCTCAAAAGGGTCACAAACAAAGCAGCCAAACAAGACAGCTTTGAATCCCTCTTTGTTTTGGTGGGAAATTCGATCCATGAGGACATCGGTCTCTCTCAAGTTCACCTTTTCGCAGGTGCAGAGGAGGTATGTCCCATCTCCTGGTCTATCAACACATCCGCTAACGGCTATCCTGTCAGTTCTTGCAGGAGCGGCTTCACATGGATCATGACAAGATGAGTGGTCTATTTAAGAACCACGTCTGGTAGGCCAAACCTCCCAAGTCAGTCGAAGTTCACCCCTAATCTACATTTTTTGCAGCAACAGGATTTCCCTGGGACTCCAAACAAGGCTCGAGACAGACCAGAAGAGCTCGGCAGAAATTGCGAAAGGCGCTACTGTAATTTGTAAATGAAACACAAGCCAGGGAATAAAAGACCTTGGCATTGGTGCCATCTGGCGTTTCGCTGAGTCTTTTGCATCTGACGCTACGAGGAGACTGGTGGCTACCACTTTTATCATAAAACTAAGGTACTTGCCTGTAGAGCTGTGTGTATAAGTCCACAAGTTTTATGAAAGGCCTTTCATAGGTGTGTCCTTGCGCTTTCAATGCATTTTTCATTTGGAATATTAGGCCCACTCATTCCCATTTCATTCTTCATTCTGTGCGCTTTCAATGAATTTTCATTAGGAATATTAGACCCACTCATTCCCATTTCATTCTTTATTCTGTGCCCTTTCAATGAATTTTCATTAGGAATATTGAACCCACTCATTCCCATTTCATTCCTTATTCTGTGCCCTTTCAATAAATTTTCATTAGGAATATTGAACCCACTCATTCCCATTTCATTCCTCATTCTGTGCACTTTCAATGCAATTTTCATTAGATGTCTCGGGCACACTCATTGTAACTTTGATTAATTATTCTAAGTAATATAACAGTCTCTAGGCTAATCAAACTCAAAGATGTCATCTACATCAACCTCACCACCATCAGATTTATCATCTGCTCTGTCTAACTCCTCCTCATCAGTATCGGAGTCGGAGTCAGATGTAGGATCCCCTCCAACACCAGTTTTCGACCCCTCGTAATTACCACTCCAAGTCAGAATAATACTATGCTTCTTCATAATCGGTAACCAATAGGCAGCACACCTAGCTGCCATGCGCAAGCAAATGTTTGCCTGTTTATGGGCATATGCCGTCACTCCACTTTCAATGGACTGCTGCAGCTGTTGCCTTCAATTACCTTGCTCCAGCCACCACACTGACTTCCATTCAAAAAACGCGAGTACCCGCCGCATCTCCTCTTGAACAATCAACGACTCCTCATCCCACCGACACATACGTGCACGTGTCTGAGCCCATTCAGCAAGCATGCTGTCGTTAAACTCAGCCTCAGTCTGATCATCGCCACATTCTCGAGGCGAACGTGGAACCAACCAAATCCACGATGTAACAAAGCGGCCGTTTGAATATTTAGCATCTTCTGGATGGTCAGGATCCCTACCGGGCCCCCTTATATCAGTCGGCTTAAGCTCTTTCATGTGATCTCTCCACAATCCATTCGGATCCAGAGCCATCAAAGCAGTATATGGGATGTGGTACCGATTAGCTGCACGTTGGAGCTTGTATTCCACTTGCTTGTAGAGGTCAAGCAAAACATTGAGTTTTTTGAATTGCCAGAGACCCTGGATGATACGGCGCAGGCGGCGATCATCTGCAAGGGCATCATCAGCTTGAGGCTCCCGTAAACGACGCTCAGTGTCATATATTTCCTTCATACCGGGGTGCCGATGGATCTCAGGTGGAGGGAAAAAGAGAGTCGCCAACTCAGGATGTGTGTACTGAGCACCAGGTTCGTCGACCGAATGCACCAAAGGCAGCAACGTGGCAACGTAAGGTGTATATGCGAGTTGAATAGGCCGCCAGATCTGAATTTGTCGGATAAGCGAGCTCCGTTTATCCTCGAGATTGGCCAACTGTTTACTTGTCTTCTTCCCCTTCGATCGTGCAAGTTCCGAGGATAGAACAAACCTGAAAAGAAGTTAGATCACAATGACTACCGATACAAAAGACTCACTGTTGGTCCTCAATCTCAAAACCCATTGAGAAAAACCCCATCATAGTTACTTTGTGCCACAGCACCCGACCTGATGCAAGCAGGAGTGTTTCTTGCCGTGTCAAGTCAAGACGGACATCCTGGAAGGTGGTGGCTAGTTTGGATGTTGAATTAGGCACAGATTAGAATTTATTCAAAGCTACATACTTTTTTCTGGTTCTTCATATGGATTCAGAGCTTTGGGGTTGGCTTCCCAACATTCCACCATGTGCTCCCACTTTTCGACGGTCTCAGAAGGAAATGTTGAGGAGAATTTCTCAAACGTGTCCTTGTGCTTCGCACTCATAAGAACGGCTTCCTCAAAACGTCTTGCAAATTGCTTTCCTTCACCGCAAATAAGAGCAGGTCACGAAGATGAATAAAGTACACTTACGAAAGCCAACAACCTTCCGGAAATTCCACCCGTTCCAGTGATCGTTTAAAGTGTCATGTCGAGCCGCTGGCACCATCTCTCGTATGCTTGGCGCTAGCGGATTTGTATGCGACCAGGTGATTTCAACCTCTTCGCCGCACGTCCTTCCCACACCCTTCATAAAACCGAGGCAAAACTTCTTTCTACAATTTGCTCCATGTCCGTTAATGTGCCAACTGGGAATCCCAAAGTCGACCTTCGTGCCCAGTGTGGAAGTACAGAATTTTAATAGAAGGGCAAGTGATCTGGTCGTCTGCGAAGACTCAAAGTGTAATACGGAAAATGGGAGAATGAAAAGAACAAGCGAAAGATTTTACGCAAAGAGCACAAAGAGGCATGTCTGAAAGGCAAAAGACACAGAAGAAAGGGAGTGCCTAGAACGGAAGTGCCAATGAAAACGTGTGAAGACTTTCTCACGGCGAGGGAGACTTTGATGAAGACAATGAAATTGATGAAAGGTGGCGTGGATGTGTGAGAAGATCTTTCGACAAAAGGAGTTTGTCGGGGAAAGGATAAAATCTGGGGAAAGAGACAACGTAGGGGAGAGATTGGGGAAAAGAAGATAAACAGAAAGGTTAGCTATATGCGTGTTGGCGTTCCGTCGGCGAAGGTTATTGAAAAAGTTCCTAGTGGTGTGCGTCGTGCATACAACTTGATATTCTTGTGACTTGTTTTGAGAAGTGAACCTAAGTTGCTTAAAAAGTTCTTTAGCGGGTGGTTGGTCGACTCGAGCTCTGATCTTTTGAAAGAAAGAGGGGGAAAAGACAACTCCATTTGACAGGTGGGAGGACACCTTTTATAATGTACAAAAATATCAAAATCACAAGGCAATGCACGTACTCTCGTGCCGCCTGACCAAAACTTTGGGGAACATACAAAAATAGAAAGAAGGCTTCGAGTTCTGCATAGAAAAGCATAAGTAAAAATAAAATGACTTCACTCGCGCGTTTCCGTTACACAATCTTCGGACTAGGGATGACTCGGGGAACGTACGACGTCGGGAGAGGTCAATTTACGTGCGCGACTGCCGCCCTCAGTGTGGACATCCCGATTGTCGATGCTCTACCTTACCGTCTAGTCTTTAGAGTGCACGCCGGTCCTGCGGGCTTTCGTCGTAAAAAAATAAAGTCCTAAAAGAAGAATAATAAATACGAAATTGAAAACAAAGGTGTACTGGACAAGCCCTATTCCTTCAATCTTGTGGCGTGGAAAGTAAAATGAGGTTGCGTTCACGTGATAGAACCTATTAAACTTCGTGTTGAAGGCGTTTAAGATTAGGGGGAGTCAGAGTTGCCGGTTCAGCGACGGTTCAACAACGATTCAAGATCAGGTACAAGGACGATTCGGATATTTTCTTTTTGCCTGAATCGTCGTTGAACCGGGTTTAACTCTGACCCCCCCGGTTCATCTTGAGGCCTCAACTTCTGTTGCATGCCGGTTCTGACCACCTCATGTATATTCCATGAAATTTTACATACATATATATAATTGTTCCTCCTCTGAAAGCTTGATAGCGGACTCCATGACGCAGCGTACAGAGCGTCAACGGCGGTCAGAAAACCTCATCAAAGTGTTCCTTCAGTACTGCAAAGCACATGCAACGCACCTTTCACAGCGTGCGCGATGTCAACAACACTTTCTT
>NW_001889910.1:101140-102398 GCF_000143565.1 Laccaria bicolor S238N-H82
TGGCTTCAATCCTACGGGTCCAGAATTTTAATTACTACCTCATAACTATGTTAAAGTGCCCATTCTTAGGGGTGATCTCGACATAGGGGCCACAAATAAAAATTCTGAATCCGTAGATCGATTAGAATTCAAATTCTAAGTAATATCCTCCTACAAACCATGCTCATACGTGTTGTGGTTGGAAAGCTATAGTCCAATCTCTCCAGAGTGCCAAATTTGGCAGGGAAAACAAGCTGATTTCGCATTTTTGGAGCAATAAATAAAATTTCTACATGGAAAACTCTCTCAGTGGATTCAATCACATCATTCCCTCAAACCCAGTGCAAAAAATATATTGAATTGGTGTTGTGGAAGGTACAAAGTCCATGTCTCAAGAAATTGGCCCTGTGACGCTATGTCACGGCATGTCACTGGTCATCACACTTACCAAGGATTGTGCAACACCACTCTCAACCTCGTCAATATTAGCAGTGCTCAAACCAACTGAGCCACAAAGGCATTATTAGATGGGAAAGTAAAGGTATGTATATACCGCCTTTTGTCACGTGGTGTCTCAAACGTGACACGACGTGTTGCCAATGCCACGTCGTTTCTTCCTTACACCATCACCATCACCATCCACCCCACCGTCTCAAGCCACGACCGCCCGCGACATCGACGTCGACCACGACCACGACCACGCTGACGACGACGACCATGCTGACGATGCACGACGACACGCAACGTCGTCAACAACGACCCCACCATTACAAGAGCCACACGACGTGGCAACACCACGTCACACGGATGGGAGGCGATGACGACAACGCGGAATGTCGATGGACGTTCCGCCTCGACTGCAGCCCAGGTAAGTGGACTGGGTAACCCCTCCCAGTCCACCTTTTGACAATAACAAACCAGGTGCGACGTCGCAGTCAGCGATGTGGCAACCAAATGACGAACGGACGCGACAACCGACGAGCCCGCCCACCCACAAACGACGCACACCGCCCCACACGACCCCCACTGCCCACGAGCGCCCACAAAAAGAAACAAGCGCCCAGACACGACACCGAACGCCCACGACACGACAACCAATGAGCCCGCCCACCCATGAACGCCGCAGCGCCCACGAATGCCCACGAGACGACCGCATGCGAACGAAAACGAACGCCCAACAGACGAAGACGACGACACAACCCCACCGCCCACGAACGCCCGCCCACGACAACAACTGCCCACGAGCGCCCACGACATGACAACGAACACCTATGCATGG
>NW_001889910.1:104467-114019 GCF_000143565.1 Laccaria bicolor S238N-H82
GAGGAGGTATGTCCCATCTCCTGGTCTATCAACACATCCGCTAACGGCTATCCTGTCAGTTCTTGCAGGAGCGGCTTCACATGGATCATGACAAGATGAGTGGTCTATTTAAGAACCACGTCTGGTAGGCCAAACCTCCCAAGTCAGTCGAAGTTCACCCCTAATCTACATTTTTTGCAGCAACAGGATTTCCCTGGGACTCCAAACAAGGCTCGAGACAGACCAGAAGAGCTCGGCAGAAATTGCGAAAGGCGCTACTGTAATTTGTAAATGAAACACAAGCCAGGGAATAAAAGACCTTGGCATTGGTGCCATCTGGCGTTTCGCTGAGTCTTTTGCATCTGACGCTACGAGGAGACTGGTGGCTACCACTTTTATCATAAAACTAAGGTACTTGCCTGTAGAGCTGTGTGTATAAGTCCACAAGTTTTATGAAAGGCCTTTCATAGGTGTGTCCTTGCGCTTTCAATGCATTTTTCATTTGGAATATTAGGCCCACTCATTCCCATTTCATTCTTCATTCTGTGCGCTTTCAATGAATTTTCATTAGGAATATTAGACCCACTCATTCCCATTTCATTCTTTATTCTGTGCCCTTTCAATGAATTTTCATTAGGAATATTGAACCCACTCATTCCCATTTCATTCCTTATTCTGTGCCCTTTCAATAAATTTTCATTAGGAATATTGAACCCACTCATTCCCATTTCATTCCTCATTCTGTGCACTTTCAATGCAATTTTCATTAGATGTCTCGGGCACACTCATTGTAACTTTGATTAATTATTCTAAGTAATATAACAGTCTCTAGGCTAATCAAACTCAAAGATGTCATCTACATCAACCTCACCACCATCAGATTTATCATCTGCTCTGTCTAACTCCTCCTCATCAGTATCGGAGTCGGAGTCAGATGTAGGATCCCCTCCAACACCAGTTTTCGACCCCTCGTAATTACCACTCCAAGTCAGAATAATACTATGCTTCTTCATAATCGGTAACCAATAGGCAGCACACCTAGCTGCCATGCGCAAGCAAATGTTTGCCTGTTTATGGGCATATGCCGTCACTCCACTTTCAATGGACTGCTGCAGCTGTTGCCTTCAATTACCTTGCTCCAGCCACCACACTGACTTCCATTCAAAAAACGCGAGTACCCGCCGCATCTCCTCTTGAACAATCAACGACTCCTCATCCCACCGACACATACGTGCACGTGTCTGAGCCCATTCAGCAAGCATGCTGTCGTTAAACTCAGCCTCAGTCTGATCATCGCCACATTCTCGAGGCGAACGTGGAACCAACCAAATCCACGATGTAACAAAGCGGCCGTTTGAATATTTAGCATCTTCTGGATGGTCAGGATCCCTACCGGGCCCCCTTATATCAGTCGGCTTAAGCTCTTTCATGTGATCTCTCCACAATCCATTCGGATCCAGAGCCATCAAAGCAGTATATGGGATGTGGTACCGATTAGCTGCACGTTGGAGCTTGTATTCCACTTGCTTGTAGAGGTCAAGCAAAACATTGAGTTTTTTGAATTGCCAGAGACCCTGGATGATACGGCGCAGGCGGCGATCATCTGCAAGGGCATCATCAGCTTGAGGCTCCCGTAAACGACGCTCAGTGTCATATATTTCCTTCATACCGGGGTGCCGATGGATCTCAGGTGGAGGGAAAAAGAGAGTCGCCAACTCAGGATGTGTGTACTGAGCACCAGGTTCGTCGACCGAATGCACCAAAGGCAGCAACGTGGCAACGTAAGGTGTATATGCGAGTTGAATAGGCCGCCAGATCTGAATTTGTCGGATAAGCGAGCTCCGTTTATCCTCGAGATTGGCCAACTGTTTACTTGTCTTCTTCCCCTTCGATCGTGCAAGTTCCGAGGATAGAACAAACCTGAAAAGAAGTTAGATCACAATGACTACCGATACAAAAGACTCACTGTTGGTCCTCAATCTCAAAACCCATTGAGAAAAACCCCATCATAGTTACTTTGTGCCACAGCACCCGACCTGATGCAAGCAGGAGTGTTTCTTGCCGTGTCAAGTCAAGACGGACATCCTGGAAGGTGGTGGCTAGTTTGGATGTTGAATTAGGCACAGATTAGAATTTATTCAAAGCTACATACTTTTTTCTGGTTCTTCATATGGATTCAGAGCTTTGGGGTTGGCTTCCCAACATTCCACCATGTGCTCCCACTTTTCGACGGTCTCAGAAGGAAATGTTGAGGAGAATTTCTCAAACGTGTCCTTGTGCTTCGCACTCATAAGAACGGCTTCCTCAAAACGTCTTGCAAATTGCTTTCCTTCACCGCAAATAAGAGCAGGTCACGAAGATGAATAAAGTACACTTACGAAAGCCAACAACCTTCCGGAAATTCCACCCGTTCCAGTGATCGTTTAAAGTGTCATGTCGAGCCGCTGGCACCATCTCTCGTATGCTTGGCGCTAGCGGATTTGTATGCGACCAGGTGATTTCAACCTCTTCGCCGCACGTCCTTCCCACACCCTTCATAAAACCGAGGCAAAACTTCTTTCTACAATTTGCTCCATGTCCGTTAATGTGCCAACTGGGAATCCCAAAGTCGACCTTCGTGCCCAGTGTGGAAGTACAGAATTTTAATAGAAGGGCAAGTGATCTGGTCGTCTGCGAAGACTCAAAGTGTAATACGGAAAATGGGAGAATGAAAAGAACAAGCGAAAGATTTTACGCAAAGAGCACAAAGAGGCATGTCTGAAAGGCAAAAGACACAGAAGAAAGGGAGTGCCTAGAACGGAAGTGCCAATGAAAACGTGTGAAGACTTTCTCACGGCGAGGGAGACTTTGATGAAGACAATGAAATTGATGAAAGGTGGCGTGGATGTGTGAGAAGATCTTTCGACAAAAGGAGTTTGTCGGGGAAAGGATAAAATCTGGGGAAAGAGACAACGTAGGGGAGAGATTGGGGAAAAGAAGATAAACAGAAAGGTTAGCTATATGCGTGTTGGCGTTCCGTCGGCGAAGGTTATTGAAAAAGTTCCTAGTGGTGTGCGTCGTGCATACAACTTGATATTCTTGTGACTTGTTTTGAGAAGTGAACCTAAGTTGCTTAAAAAGTTCTTTAGCGGGTGGTTGGTCGACTCGAGCTCTGATCTTTTGAAAGAAAGAGGGGGAAAAGACAACTCCATTTGACAGGTGGGAGGACACCTTTTATAATGTACAAAAATATCAAAATCACAAGGCAATGCACGTACTCTCGTGCCGCCTGACCAAAACTTTGGGGAACATACAAAAATAGAAAGAAGGCTTCGAGTTCTGCATAGAAAAGCATAAGTAAAAATAAAATGACTTCACTCGCGCGTTTCCGTTACACAATCTTCGGACTAGGGATGACTCGGGGAACGTACGACGTCGGGAGAGGTCAATTTACGTGCGCGACTGCCGCCCTCAGTGTGGACATCCCGATTGTCGATGCTCTACCTTACCGTCTAGTCTTTAGAGTGCACGCCGGTCCTGCGGGCTTTCGTCGTAAAAAAATAAAGTCCTAAAAGAAGAATAATAAATACGAAATTGAAAACAAAGGTGTACTGGACAAGCCCTATTCCTTCAATCTTGTGGCGTGGAAAGTAAAATGAGGTTGCGTTCACGTGATAGAACCTATTAAACTTCGTGTTGAAGGCGTTTAAGATTAGGGGGAGTCAGAGTTGCCGGTTCAGCGACGGTTCAACAACGATTCAAGATCAGGTACAAGGACGATTCGGATATTTTCTTTTTGCCTGAATCGTCGTTGAACCGGGTTTAACTCTGACCCCCCCGGTTCATCTTGAGGCCTCAACTTCTGTTGCATGCCGGTTCTGACCACCTCATGTATATTCCATGAAATTTTACATACATATATATAATTGTTCCTCCTCTGAAAGCTTGATAGCGGACTCCATGACGCAGCGTACAGAGCGTCAACGGCGGTCAGAAAACCTCATCAAAGTGTTCCTTCAGTACTGCAAAGCACATGCAACGCACCTTTCACAGCGTGCGCGATGTCAACAACACTTTCTTCGGCGCACAGGCCAGCCTGAGGGTGCAGACAATGGACTTGAGTCGATCCTCGATGAGCTGCCTGATGTCTCTACACTGGACGTTGACGTCACCATGATTGACCTCGCGCGAAATTCATTGGATTCAGTTCACTCGGCGGCTGCATCCGCATCAACAAACGATACCTCTGAGAGCAGCGGCGACATTACCTCTGGTGACAATGATTCCTCTTCTTTCACCTCTCTTGCCTCCTCCTTTTCTTCACTTTTCTCCGACTCCAAAGTCGACAACATGCCGGAACTTCTTCCAGCAGGATACCCGATTCAGATGAGGAAGATGTGGGTTTGGATCCTGAGGATGACTCCTCCAGCTCTGCGGGTGACTCATCCAACTCTGAAGGAGGCTATGATGAGGGAGGGTATGGTTCTGGGATAGATGGGGATGTTGAGGACTGGGAAGAAGATGAGTGTGAGATTGGAGGGTTTGAAGCCACACCAACCGAGACGACAACGACTTGACTTTCACACGCTGTGCGAGAAGAACTGGTGGATATCTACGATCGGCATTACGACAAACCACAACAGCCATTTCCCAGACCACCAGGAACAATGCCTCATGTTCTCAATGTCTTGAAGACTGAAAGGCCGGACCATTTCCGACAACAGCTTCGTGTCAGCCCCTACACCTTTGATTGCCTGGTCAGTGCCATAATCAATGACCCAATCTTCTCTAACCGTTCATCAAACGAGCAAATGCCTGTCGAGGATCAGGTTGCCATCACCCTCTATCAATTCGGTCACTTTGGGAATGCCGCTGGTTTGGACAAGGTGGCAAAATGGTCAGGGTACTCGAAAGGGACGGTTGGACTTGCGACACGCCGCGTTATGACTGTGATCCTTCGGAAGGAGTTTATGGACAAGGCTGTGTCCCTGCTGACAGCGAAAGAGAAGGAGGCAGCAAAGGAATGGGTTGAGAGTCATTCCTGTAAGGAGTGGCGTGGTGGGTGGTGCATGGTTGATGGGACGCTGGTTCCTTTGTTCGACCGGCCTTTTTGGTACGGGGAAAGCTACTTTGATCGCAAGTGCAATTATTCGTTGAATATTCAGGTACGTCTTCTACCATTATTATTTTATCCTCGAGGGAATCTAATCAAGCCTTGTATACAGATCGTCTCCCTTCCCAATCTTTGCATCATTGACTATGGCTATGGTTTTACAGGGAGCACTCATGACTCTACAGCTTGGGAGGAAACCCGTATCTTTTTGGAGCATGTGGAAATTTTCGATGAGGGTGAGTTCATTTGGGGTGACTCGGCATATCCGGTCAGTAATATTTTCATTGTAATTGTCTTATTAAACTACTAAATGCTACTAGATTGAACTTTGGCTTGTCACTCCGTTCAAAAAGCCTGACAGTGATCTCCCCGATAACGAAATCTTCAACAATCATGTTTCTATGATACGCATACGGTCGGAACATGCCATTGGATTCTTGAAGGGTCGCTTTCAGTCCCTCAAAGGCCTACGTATTCTGATCAAGGATGAAGCTTCCCACAAATTCGCCACTTATTGGGTTGTCGCAGCAATTGGAATCCACTCATTTGCCATGAAATGTGAGACGGACGAACGTGGAGTAGAAGATAGTGATGATCTGTTCATTGCAGAGGGTGCGTCAGTGTCATCAGACTCAGATCAAGAACAGGTGGCTCCTTTCCCAACAAGGTCAAGGGGACCCCGAAGCCTGGCTCGCGCGAAGGCCTATCGTGAACACTTGAAAGCCCTCCTTTTCTGAGCCAGAGAGAAGAGGGCTCGTAGGCAGGAACAGGGTCTTTGTGGAGAGGGAAGTTCGGGGTCAGAGTAAATATAATTTGTATCAACAACAAATGTGTAATCTACTCCTCATTGGTTGGATAGCTGGGCAGATAGGTGTTCTCGGTAGTCGCGGGTGTGTAAAAGTCATCGCCTACATCAAAATTTAAGTTGATGAGACTCTGCGTTGGTGAAGATGGTGTGGCGACTGTTGAACTTGATGCAGATGTGACGGAGAAGGTTGATGGCAGTTGTACTTCGTCAGTGCGGTTGCGATTGAGGCATGCCATTTGGAGTTCATGCCTTTGTCTGGCCTGCAAAAGCCTCAGCTCATGCTTGAGCTTTCGCTTTTCTGAACATTCATCAGCATTGTGCTTGTGAAACTCAACTTTTGCACTCAGCACCGCTTTCCCAGCCTCAACTTTGATCGTCACCGCTGCCTCAACCTTTGCCTTTGCCAGCTCGATCTCCTTCTGCCTCGTAATCTCCTCTGCCTGCACTGCTGAAAACTCTTGGAGCTTGGACTTCTTGGCGGTCGTTGTTTTCAGCGTGGCAGCCTTTGATGTGCCAGGTCGTGCAGGTGTCCGAGGATCAACTTCTTCTGCCTTCCGCTTCAGTCCGACATCTGGCTTTGTCTCTGTCTTGATACCAGGAAGGGTGGAAGGCGTTGTCTCGGCCTTCAGTGTAGCAGGTGGATTGGCAGGTGGAGGGTTGTTTGTATCGGTGAGTTCAATCACTTCAGAATCCTCGCCAAATGAGCTGACCCCACTTGGCTCTGTAGTATCCGCCATGATCTCCCTGGCTTCTTCGTTGTACAACAATCCTACCTCCCTCTCATCTTCCTCCCCTTCGACATCAGCTTGGAGCACAGACAGGTTGATGGCCGTTTGGCTGTTTCCGAGGCCAGTGGGAACGAGGTTTGGCTGCTCTGCGATAAGGTCGCGCATGTCAAAGAACCAGGGGCAGGCGTCCTTGATCATCACTGGAGATATCATGAGTACACCTATACTTGAAACATATCACGAGCTTACCCCATTTGCTGGTGAAGGAGTTCTCTTGCGTCAAATCAATGTCATCTTCACGAGCTATACTGGCACCAGTTTGTCCCATCTCATCCATGTACTCTCGTGTGATAGTGGACATCCTGCATGCATCCCTGAGTCTGAAGCTGTGTATATTCCAAGGTGCGTGACAAAACGTACTTTTTGATATGGTTTTTGATCTTCTCAGCCCACGACGACTGAAGTTTTGGCTTCAGCTTTGGGTCTGCGCAGTTGTAGGCAGCCGCAAATGCAGTTGAGTACGTAGGGTGTTCCTTGAAGATAGCGACGGCAACTTTCCACTGCCATAGTGTCTTCTTTTTACCACCGCCCTTCGCGCTTGATGCATTGGGGCTGGGGGGTGGGAACAAGCCTTGCTTGATGTCGGGATCATCGGTGATGGTGGTAATGAGACTTTGACTGAGTGTCTGATCACTCCAACTATGGTGGGTAAAAGATACTTGTTTGTATGGTGAAGACTATGGCTAACGTACTTGATTTTAGTTGCAGTTTTGTCGTCAACAACGTCCTTGCTGTCTACAACCTCAACAACATCAGCTGAGGCAGTCGCCTCATCACCCTTCGACGTTTTCGTGGCTCTTCTCCCTTTCCGAGCAGCTTTGGTTGGAGATTTCTTGGCTTTAGCTGGCATTTTTATGAGGATGTCGTAGTCACTGTGAATCGCGATGTCACGGCAAAAATTTACGGATGAATATCTGAAACAATAATTTTCAAGGAGATGTAAATAAGTAATTAAAATCTAATTGATAAGGGCAGTATGGTAGAAAGGACGTAGAACCAAAACCTGAACCGACGGTGAAGCGCCTCCAGAGGCGCTTCAGTGTCAGTTCAGGTTCAGCATCGATTTGGCGTGTTCCCACGGTTCAGGCATGAAATCAAAGTTTTGAATCGTTCCTGAACCGTTTGTTGAATCGTCGCTGAACCGGCGACTCTGACTCCCCCTATTAAATCAAAAGAAAAAAAATAATGTGTGAAGCGCGCCATGAATGGAACCAGGTGCACTTCCACACCGGTTCAATTCTCATATGTTCAGGGAAATCAGACATGCGGCTGCGAAAGTTTATCGACCACTGGCAGCTGATGTCATACGTGATGAATATCCAAGGTAAACAGATACCGATGAGGGCCGAAAAAATGAGATAGTCCATGTTGCAGTATCTAAAAACGCAAGTTAGTACTAGCAACCATAGAGTCTTTGTGAATACACTTTACTTTTCGCCTTTCTGCAGGTCGCCAGCGCCATTCCTTCGTACCAGTGCATGCTGAGAGCAAATGACAATGCCCTTTCCTGACACAGCATAACCAGGCGTGCACCGTGTCTGAGCCCTGACAATAGCATCATGCTTGGACTCGCACGTATTGATCTGCAGCCAATTTATGTCAAAGAACTGGAAAGAGAAAACAGGTGCTTACTTCGGGCTCATCGACATAATTCGCGATGAAAGCTTGATATTTGGTCTCTTCGACAAAGGGACCCCAACCTGGCATCAGTTCGACATCCTTCAAGCCTCGGTCTTTCCCCTTGAGCTTGAAATTTGCATCGACAGAGATATATAATATGTAAAGAAACCTGTCAAATTGTTAGAAATAAATGGCCAGGACATGATAAGAAACATACATGAGGGCTCCTGCTTGTTCCCAGTTATCGGGAAGATTTCGATTGGGGTGTGGGCATGCTGGGCACTCGACTGTCAAGCTACCTGGGGAAGTGGCCCCAACACCTGCTGGATCGTGTCCGCGCCCCGCACGTTTAAGCGCCATAAGATTTCGCCAGATGCGAAACACACGATGAATTTCCTTATATCGATACTAAAGAATAACATAGTTATAATTAGCTCACTGGATTATGCGACAAAAAGGAAAGAGACTACTACTTACGATGGTGTTTGATAAGTTGGCATTGTCCGTTTTCCGTAACAAATGGTGATAGTAGTCATAAAGATTACCCTTTCCTTGTAAAGTAAGTTCATGGAATGTATCGAGGCAGTCAAATGTAAAGGCAGTGTTGGGCTGCGTGAACGTTGCTGGAAACCAGCCCTGCCGGAGAAGTTGGGTTCTTCGATCGAGCGCATCATCCTTCGGGCACTCGCAGTAGTCAATGTTAACAGTGTGTATACCAGAAGTGTCGAAAACCATGAAGTTCGGAGGGCCAGGAGACGGGCAAGGGCAAGGACTTCCCCCGTGTCCGAGTTGCACACGGAGTCCAAGATTTTTGAGGGAATCCTTATCGAAAAACTGCCCGGTCCATTGCTAAGAGAATAGATGAATAAAGATATGCTTTCTGTAGTGGTAACGAAGAGGCTTACTTCTATTCGGTGCAATGGCGCATCCTGGCAATACTTTCCATTCCTCCACTGATTCCTACTGGAATCCACGGAATCCCTAGATTCCGGCTGGAATCCTGGAATTCCAGTAGGATTCCGGCCGGAATCGACAGGAATCCAACTGGAATCAACAGAAATTGAACACTAGGACTTCTGGTTAATTAATTTTGGACCCTGAATCTCCTTCTTTAGGTCAGACAAATAGAATTGTAGCACTAAATCTTTTACTAAACAAGGGCATAAGGCATCCGACTAGTTACTTACTACTATATGGATTTATTTATTTCAATCAGATTCAGAGACATTAGATTCTGCATGTGTTCATCCAAACCCAAGTCTATG
>NW_001889910.1:114069-115277 GCF_000143565.1 Laccaria bicolor S238N-H82
GGAAAAGGAAGGGGGAAGGGTGTAGGGACAGGCGGAAGGGTGATAGGGAAAAGGAAGGGAGTAGGGACAGGGAAATGAGGAGGGACAGAAAGAGAAAGAGGGAGGAGAAAGGAACGGGGTACATGGAAATGGGGAGGGACAGGGGAAGGGAAAAGGAAAGGAGGAAGGGAGGAGGGAAAGAAAAGGGGGAGGGACAACACTCGTCGCCGTGTGTACGTGGTGGAGCGGGACACGCTCGTCGTCGTTGACGTGGCCGTCCATTGGCATCGTCGACGTCGTCCGTTGGCGTTGTCGTCTGTTGGCGGCGTTGTCGTCGTCGGCCGTTGGCGTTGTCGTCCGTTGGCGTTGTCGTCGTCCGTTGGCTTTGTCGTCGTCGTCTGTTGACGTGGCGGTGGTCCATTGACGTGGCGGTGGTCGCTCGTCGTCCACTAACGTGCTCGTCGTCTGTTGACGTCGTCGTCGTCCGTTGATGTGGGCGTCCGTTGATGCGGTCGTCGCCCGTTGACATGGTGGTGGTGTCGTCGTGGGCGTGTCGTTTGTTGGCGTGGCCCTCCATTGACGTGGTGAGGCGTGTCGTCGTCTGTGGGCGTGGTGGTCGTGGTCGTGCATTGACGTGGTTGTCCCTCGTCGTGTGCCTGGTGTTAGCAGGCTGGGTGGGACGAGCTTGGGATGGGGGGTGCTCACCTATGACGACGAACGACGACTTGCGTCATTCGTCGTCTGGTTACCACGTCGCTGATAGCGATGTGGCAACGTGTTGGCGCGCTCGTTTACTGAGGCTGGTGACGTGGCATTGGGGCATCGTTTCCGTGTCGTGGCCGTGGTGTTGTGTTGGGGTCGTGGTGAAACGACGACGTCCGTCGTCGTTGTGTGCGTCATGGTGGCCGTTGGTGACGTGGCGGTGTCGCAAGGTGTGTTGGCGTCGTGGATGGTGGTGGTGGTTGAGAGAGTGGGAGTTGTTTGTTGATGACGCTTGATTTGGGCGTCAGGAATTCCGTTCCGTCTCATTCTGGGATCATTCCTTCCGGGTGATTCCTGGAACCATTCTGGCGGAATTTGAATTCCATCAAAATTCTGCCGGAATGGTTTGATCAATTTGGCAGGGCCCTCTGCCAAATTTGATTCCTCCGGAATTCCAGGAATTGCCCGGATTCCGGCAGGAATCAGTGGAGGACAATAAAGACCTCCATCCTGGTGGCATTTGATGA
>NW_001889910.1:115946-118465 GCF_000143565.1 Laccaria bicolor S238N-H82
CCCAGTTCTGCGACTGCTGATGTGCGATTCCTGTCCTTGTGCTTTCCCTTTCGCCGACCAGTAGGGCCAACGGCAAGCGTGGTAACCCATGAACTCGACGATATCGATGATGAGACAGCAGAGGCGATGCTCTCAGGCGCTCGAGGGTGAGCAACACGAATGCCTGGGTGAGTCCGCTTTGTTGCAGATCATTGAGGATCAGCACTGGAAGATGACGAGCTCGCAGTTATGGTGGTTTCACGCCTTTGAGGCGAGCAGCACGGAAGCCAGAATGAGTGCGAGGACACTTTGTTGAGGCTTGAGGTTTGGTATTGGAGTCATCATCCTTGCGCTTTGGGTTAGACATGAGCAATAATGTGAAGGAAAGAATGAACACACATTTACGAACGAGATGTTGAAAGAAATCCCCACGGCAAGGTAAGAAAAGAAAATGAAGGCGGCCAGGCAAAGCAATGAAGGATCACCCGATTTGGCATAATCTCAGATCAGTCTCGTTAAGATCGCTTACCTTGGAATTTCAAGTTGATTGAGGTTTTATTCAAGTATGCAATAGAGTCAGATCGTGTGGATGGCTTTAGAAGGTCAATAAACATAACTGCCCATGGACAATACCCAAGATATTTGGAAGCCACTGTTTTGTAAATCGGGGAGCTGTCAAGAATTGACCTGCGAAGCTGAATTGAGTTTCAATCCAGCAAAACCCTCCTCTCCGATGTACACCCTTACAGTTTGAAATATTCTTCAACCCACTTATTAAGCGGGGTAAAGATATTCGTAACTAGACGGTTGCCCGTGTAGAAGAATATTAAAACAAAGTTTTAACCTGTAGATTAGTGTTTGAAAGTCCGGTTCGGTCCGGTTTTTTGATGCCCAGGGGCGTTAACCGTAACCGTAACCGGTCTGCCTTTTCCCCAGAAGTCAAAAGACCAGACCGGACCGCAAAAAGACCGCAGACCACGGTTTTTTGCGGTCTATAGACCGGTTTCGGTCTGCATCGGTTTTAACCGGTTTATGACCGGTCTTTAGGCCAATATTTTAAAATTATGAATCGGTAAATTTATTAACATCTCTAATAGCTTCAAAACGAGCCCAAGGACGTTAAATTCAGTTAGGAATTGGTGCTTCTATAAAATAAGTCTGGTACATCTATTATTCCCAAAAGTAATTTACATTTTAATTCATATCTCTCTCGTTTTTTTACCAAATCGTACGTTCTTGGGTGCGTTTTAAAGGGTATTTAAGGGGCTACAAAAGACCGGTCCAAACCGGTCAAGACCGGTTCACGTTAACCGGTTTTTTTGCGGTCTTTACATTTCAAAAATAAAAGACCGTAACTGCAGGTCCGGTCTTTTGCGGTCTTGGTCCGGTCTGGTTATTTCCAGTCACAAGACCGGACTTCCAAACACTACTGTAGATAGTTTTAGCAATCAATCAGTGAACAGACACATTCACGATGCATACATTTTATATATGATATACCGTAGCTACACATTAAAGGAATCGAACCAGCAGCCTGAGCGTCGCAGAATTGGCATGAACGTTATACACAGAGCACACCGTTAGACGACTACACCACAGCAGAATTTGTAGAGTATTATCTGACATGGATCACCTGTTTATATGTCTGGCTCATCACTCTTACTCATATGCTGGGTGACTCTCAAACTTATTCAAGCCAATTCGTTGAACGAACTGATGATCATATAAACACAGGTACAAGACAGGAGACGACTACATAATGGCATTGGACATAGGCATATAAAACGCAGGTACAAGACAGCAGACAACTACATAATGGCATCGGACATAGGTCCAAACTCTTGCTCGTCGCCTTCTACCCTTCCAGAAACGTGAACATGACCGTGTGTCTTCATGGTATGGTAATCCTCTAAAGCCTCTTCACGAGAATTGAAGCCAAAGCAAGCAGAACCCGGGACTCTATTAACGAGACTATGCACATAGGTCCTAAATTGATTTGGGACCACGTTAATTAAGTAAAAGAAAACCATTGAGAAAATACTTACCACCCTGTAAAAACTCCGCATCGTCTGCCTACAGTAACTGAGTAGTACTTAGGCTGTGTCTGGTGTGGCCGTGCTAGCGAGAAAGCCGGTGTCGGAGGAGTAGTGTTTGGGCGTGCTGGCGAGCAAGTAGGTGTAGAAGGAGCAGGGTGAGTGAAAGGGCCTTCGGAGGAGCTGGCGAAACAATCCTGTGTCTGCTGTGGCCGCGCTGGCGACAAAGCCGGCGTACGATCAGCCAATCCATCCTGTCGGGTATTGGCCAATCCATCCTGCTGATTATCACCCAATCCATCCTGTTGAATATTGGCTAATCTGGCAATAGGATAAATGCCTGGAGGAAGAAACTTTCCCCGATCCTCGCTGGGGATGCCCAAAATGCCGGGGTTGTCATTCGTAACCTGCACTGGCCCTGGACGAAACAAAGGAGATGTTGGCAATAGGATAGGACAGGCGCCGCAGGTGTTGAACGTCATCCAGCACTGTGCCTTGGGTGAGTCG
>NW_001889910.1:121297-126987 GCF_000143565.1 Laccaria bicolor S238N-H82
GTTCTGATGGAGCCTTTGGCGAAAGCGGACAAAACAAACGGAAGGGGGCCAGAGAACAATGTGAAGAGGAAAGAGAAGTGTTCATCAAGAACCCACCAGAAGTTCGGCCAGGATTCAAGGACAAGGACCAGGGTAAGGAACAAAAGATTACATCTGTCCAATACTGATGTTGTGTTGATCAGAGATGTGCCTGAAACTACGACAACCGAACCTGCTGCGAATGAAGGCACCAGCCCTTCAATCACAGTTCCCATCCAGTCCTCCGGGACCGTGGGCAATGTCGCAGAGGCCAGTCGCAGAGGCCAATCTCACTCGTAGCATCAGTACTCCTGTGGAGATTGAAAATGATGTGACGGCGTCTACTTCTGACCATGTCAACGCCTCTCCTTCCAACCACATTGATGCCTCTCCCTCTGCACTGGTCGATTCAGCTCACACTTCTTCTGACAATTTTGGTGCCTCTCCTCCTGCAACTGGCTTTGGACCCCTCGTCGAGCCTACCCCTTCCTTTAAGCCAGCTCACACTTCCGATGATTTTGGTGGCTCTTCTCCTGCAATCGGCGTTGGACCCCTCATCAAGCCTACCCCTTCTGCATCATCAATTGCCTCTGAGTCTGAAACTCCTGCCATTTACAAGGTCTCGACTTCAACACAACCTTCAACTGCAACCTCAACAGTTTCGCAAATGGACGTCGACAGTGACATTAGAGATACCACTGACACTGGGACACCTCTGCCAGCCTGGCTGCATAATGTGAATATGTCAGATTACCTGCACGGGGTTTCGAAGGAGAAAGCCTGGCAAGATCTCATAACCTCTCTCTTCAAGTTCAAAGCCTTAAATCCAACTACCGGCGTACATATTAATTTTGTGATGTAATGAACATCTTTAACTGATACCTCTTTACTCTCCTTTGCAGAAACTGCCAACCACTTCGCGTCCTGATGAAGTAGCGGCGTGGATCAGGAGTAAGAAGAAGGACTCGCTGCCCGAAATTGACAGTACTTTACCCTCCCCCATGAGTTCCAGCGGACTCCAGCGGACTCCCATAGAATGTCGGAATTCCATCCGGAGTCCGCCGGAATGGTAGGAATCTCAAATTCCAGTGGATTCTGCCGGATTCTGAATGGAATTCCAATGGATTCTGCCAGATTCTGAATGGAATTCCAATGCTCTACACGGTTGTAGTAGCTCTGTCATGGTGGGTTGGGGCATTACCTGCTGAACCTCTCTCTTTGTGTCCATGGTTGGCGGTGCATGATGTCCGGTGGGTCATTGATCAGGTCTACAAGAAGGCTTTGTCTAGCTCTCAGGGGACAAAGCGAGGTCGTGACAATGGCACCGTTGATGCTACACAGTCAGCTAAGGCCAAGAGGTATGTTTGAGAAGCTCTTGTTTTTTTTTATTACATAATACTTTGTTTGCTTCAGGCATTGTTCGGGTTAAATCATTGTTGCCTTCACCATCTCGTTACTCATAGATATCAGTAGATGAAAACTCTCGTATCAGTAGCTTAACACTCTCGTTAATACCGTAGAATCATGCTGGCCATGGAAGTTAAAACTGGATTTTTTTTGCGGTGCGAATATTAGATTGAACGTGGCATGTGATGCTACTGAAAAATTCTAGGAGTAGGTGGAGATGTAATGAAAGAGCACAATGAAAGTATTCAACAGGGGCAATGAAATATTTCCGCGTTACTTTCCTGATGAAGAAGCATGTGATCAATTATGAAAAGGAAAGGGCCGGGAAGGAAATTCCTATAATGAACAGAATAAAGAATGAAATGGGAATGAGTGGGCTCAACATTCCTAATGAAAATTCATTGAAAGCGCACAGAATGAGGAATGAAATGGGAATGAGTGGGTTCAATATTCCCAATGAAAATTCATTGAAAGCGCACTGAGGAATAAATGGAATGAGTGGGTCTAATATTCCTAATGAAAATTCATTGAAAGCACACAGAATGAGGAATGAAATGGGAATGAGTGGGTTCAATATTCCTAATGAAAATTCATTGAAAGCACACAGAATGAGGAATGAAATGGGAATGAGTGGGTTCAATATTCCTAATGAAAATTCATTGAAAGCACACAGAATAAGGAATGAAATGGGAATGAGTGGGTTCAATATTCCTAATGAAAATTCATTGAAAGCGCACAGAATAAGGAATGAGTGGGTCTAATATTCCTAATGAAAATTCATTGAAAGGGCACAGAATGAAGAATGAAATGGGAATGAGTGGGCCTAATATTCCAAATGAAAAATACATTGAAAGCGCAAGGACACACCTATGAAAGGCCTTTCATAAAACTTGTGGACTTATACACACAGCTCTACAGGCAAGTACCTTAGTTTTATGATAAAGGTGGTAGCCACTTGTGACGAGGATCTGTGTTGTCTGCGTGGATCCAGAAAGTAAGTGTTGTTGCCATTCAACCATTATACTACCGACTTATTATATTGTTTTACTAGTGCTACTCACAAGCAAAGTGCCCTTGTACATGCACCGCCAGGTCCCAGCTCAGTGACGAAAGTCACTCGTCATGGTTATCTGGATGGTCACGTCGATCAGATCATGGACAGGTTGCAGGAAAAGCGCCCTCACATCGCGAAACTTCTGCCAGCACATGAGATCATAGAGATCAAGTCGAGTCCACCATCGGATCACCCAACTATGGCACCTCGTAGAGCGCACCCCAAAAGCAAAAAGGAAAGAAGACCTGATGGCAGCGATGATAGTGATGACAAACCTGTGGTTCCACCAGTGAAAAGGCAACCCACCAAGAAGTCCAAGGAAATCATCTCATCCAGCAACATCAGCGATGCTGACGCCGATGATACTTTGGAGTCGACGGTGACTTCAAAGTCAGAGAAGGCCAAGATGACAGCAAAGGCACTCAAGGGAAAGGGTAAGGCTACAGCGACTAAGACCACTGCCATGGGCACCGCCTCTGGATTGGGTGCTGCCCCAGCTGCCCCCAGCGACCAACTCAAACCGATCTCTGCATTCAGTGCAGTGTCTCGTGCTGTCGCTGCTGCGTCTACATCCAAACCATCACCCCCCACTATAAACCCGGCTGGTAGTGCGTGCATCCAACCATGCCCCATCAAGCATCAACCTCCAGCCATCTCAGCTGCCAGAGACCCATTCACCGTGAAAGAGGCCGGAGCTTCTGGAAATCCTAAGGGCGTGTCCATGCAACCTGTCACTCCCTCAATGTCGACAATCCATGAGTCTACGACAACATCCAAACAGTCAGCATTTGGACCCATTCGTATCTTCGACAATCCAGCCCTCTCCCTGTCCAAGTCCGCTTCGAAATGCTCAGTGGATACTGAAAGGTCGCAAGCGGTAATCAGCAAGAAACCTTGCACCAACGTCGACAGACCAATGAGTTCAGCGCTTGTGATGGCAGATAAACTGTTGGAGGAACCAATCATCATCCCAAAACCCACTTCTTCTGTGGAGGACACACCAGTGCCTGGAGCGACGTCCATGCCTACTCCACCCCTGACACAAGGGGCCAGGGTCAATCCTACACAGGGATACCAGTGGCCATATGGCTTCTTTCCTCTGTTCAGTTTTCCGCCAGGGTACCCGGCCCCACCCCCTGGTTGGACCTTTCCGGGGATGCCGCCTTGGAACCCTGACCGTCCCGCTGGTAGTGCTTCTGACTCAGCAACACCAGTTCTGCCATATCCGCCTCACCTGTACTTCCCTCAAGGCGCCTTCCCTACCCCTTCAGCAAAGCCAGCTGAAGGGGAGCCTGGACCCTCTCGCCTGACGTGAGGTCGTCGCTTCATCATATTCTGCTTCAAGTTGGCAGTTGCGCAAGATTGTGCTCACTCAATCCTCTGACATTTTTCTTGTAGCTCTTAGTTCTTGTACGCATTTTGAACTGATTTCGTATGCATTTTGGACTGACATTTTGGACTTGAATTTTTTACTATTTCTTGGACTATATTCTTGACATATATCGTATGTATTCCCATAATTCCGTATTTTTAATACCAAAACCTTCTTGGAATGATTCTGTGTGACATACAAATAAAAAACACAACACATCACGTTGCGCTGGGCGCTTGGGTGGTGAGAGGTCTTTACGCTTGGGCGGTGAAGGTCACACAGGGCACTCTGGGTGCTCTGGGCGGTCAGAGGCTCAATACCTGACACTTTCAACACCTCAGGCTCTTTGGGCACTAAGATGAAGGCCCGATCCCCTTCCTAATTTGGATTGATCAGGAAGGTGCCATAGTGATAGCAACCTCTCAGGCCAATTACCATCAGTCGAATAATTGGCCTCCGAGGTCATCTCGCACTCAGAAGTGCCAGGCCTGAAGTGTAGTGCATGCTGACATGTTGATTGAAGAACCACTTGCCTCTTCATCATAGAAATAATAATGATAACCAATAAATTGAATGCTAAATCTCAAGACAAAAAAATCGTGCTTTACTTGCTTCGTATATAAATGAGGCCATGGGTATGATGTATGTAGGTATGTCATGGTACCTCCTACTGTTGTCCGAGTCTTAGTATTCCTACATATTTCAAAAACATTACACTAGTAGCTACCACTTTTATGATAAAATACAGGCAAGTGCCTGCACACCGACATCCACACTGCCTAATGAATTTATGAAATGAGAAGAGTAGGCAAAACTTATGAAATGTATTTCATTTCTTTACCAGTGCTTCTCATGACTATTTCATAACTGTCCTGAGACATATTTCAATACTACTTCATTGCAATTTCATTACTGCCTGGCCTTCCATTTCATTGTCTACCCAGCATTGTTTCATTGCTATTTCATTCTTGCCTGACTTTTAATTTCATTGCCTACCCAGCCTTATTTCATTGCCTTTTCATATCCTTGCCTGGGCTACTTCATATTCATTTCATATCCCTGCCTGGACAATTTCATATCCCTGCCTGGGCAGTCTCATATCCCTGCCTGGGCAATTTCATATCCTTGCCTGGGCAGTCTCATATCCCTGCCTGGGCAATTTCATATCCTTGCCTGAGCAATCTCATATCCCTGCCTGGGCGACTTCATATTCATTTCATTTCTTGCCTGAGGCAATTTCATATCCCTGCCTGGGTGATTTCATATCCCTGCCTGGGTGATTTCATATCCTTGCCTGGGCAATCTCATATCCCTGCCTGGGCTACTTCATATTCATTTCATTTCTTGCCTTAGGCAATTTCATATCCCTGCCTGGGTGATTTCATATCCCTGCCTGGGTAATTTCATATCCTTGCCTGGGCTACTTCATATTCATTTCATTTCTTGCCTTAGGCAATTTCATATCCCTTCCTGCATAATTTCATATCCCTGCCTGGGCAATTTCATATCTATTTCATTCCCTACCTTGGGCTATTTCATATCCTTGCCTTTGCAATCTCATATCCCTGCCTGGGCTATTTCATACCTACCCTACTGCATTTATCATTGCCCCCTCAGAATGTCAGGCACTGCCTTCAGGGTCCATTTCAGATCAAATTTTGGGACAGGCCAGTAGCTATCAATGTGACAGCAGACAGAGCAGTAACTATCAATGTGAAAGCAGAGAATAGCCTGTCCTGATGTGAAAGCCAACTTGGCCATGATGTCAAAAAGTGGTGATGTGGCAATAGCAATATGTAATGCCTTCATAATGGTATTCCTTCAGCCATATCTCCCCAT
>NW_001889910.1:127460-147700 GCF_000143565.1 Laccaria bicolor S238N-H82
ACATCATGGCCAAGTTGGCTTTCACATCAGGACAGGCTATTCTCTGCTTTCACATTGATAGTTACTGCTCTGTCTGCTGTCACATTGATAGCTACTGGCCTGTCCCAAAATTTGATCTGAAATGGACCCTGAAGGCAGTGCCTGACATTCTGAGGGGGCAATGATAAATGCAGTAGGGTAGGTATGAAATAGCCCAGGCAGGGATATGAGATTGCAAAGGCAAGGATATGAAATAGCCCAAGGTAGGGAATGAAATAGATATGAAATTGCCCAGGCAGGGATATGAAATTATGCAGGAAGGGATATGAAATTGCCTAAGGCAAGAAATGAAATGAATATGAAGTAGCCCAGGCAGGGATATGAGATTGCCCAGGCAAGGATATGAAATTACCCAGGCAGGGATATGAAATCACCCAGGCAGGGATATGAAATTGCCTAAGGCAAGAAATGAAATGAATATGAAGTAGCCCAGGCAGGGATATGAGATTGCCCAGGCAAGGATATGAAATCACCCAGGCAGGGATATGAAATTGTCTCAGGCAAGAAATGAAATGAATATGAAGTAGCCCAGGCAGGGATGAGATTGCTCAGGCAAGGATATGAAATTGCCCAGGCAGGGATATGAAATGAATATGAAGTAGCCCAGGCAAGGATATGAAAAGGCAATGAAATAAGGCTGGGTAGACAATGAAATGGAAGGCCAGGCAGTAATGAAATTGCAATGAAGTAGTATTGAAATATGTCTCAGGACAGTTATGAAATAGTCATGAGAAGCACTGGTAAAGAAATGAAATACATTTCATAAGTTTTGCCTACTCTTCTCATTTCATAAATTCATTAGGCAGTGTGGATGTCGGTGTGCAGGCACTTGCCTGTATTTTATCATAAAAGTGGTAGCTACTAGTGATCTGACAGCTATCACGGGTGTCGTCTTTGAACGACGTTTCCACCACGCTTGGCCGACGGTCGATACGTCCGTTGGATCTTGGCAGGGCAGATTGGAGGTGATAGCATGGTGAAACTTTGAATTCAATCAAAGGTAAGTCCATGGATACTCGCATAAAGACAAAAACTAACGACTTACTTTCAAGATCAACAATGGATTCTTCACAACTCTTTCAAGGTGGGTAGGGCGTAGTTGGTGACATAATACAGGCCGAAAGCGGGGAACACATGTACACGAACCTTCAAAAAAGTAAGTAATCATGTGCCTGGGGTCTCGAAAGACTGAACATACCTTTTTGTTTTGGTCTTTTACAAGTTTCATCCGCTACCAATGTTATCTGACATGACCCACATGTAGATGACACGTTTAGCGGATGACAATGCGTCATCTCGAAGCATCAGAGACCCATGGCATGGTGGAAGGTGGCGTGGGCACTTCAGGCAACCACCTAACCCTACCCTCTTAGGGTAGTTAGTCCATGCCAATAAGACTACCCTATGAGGGCCCAATACCATGGTATGTCCCACCTATTTCTTGGAGTCCCCTGGGGGTAGCCAGGTACTCCCATGGGATTCTGCTAGGACTTCCACATTCCTCTTACATTTCCTTGGGAATCCCACCTCTGTGGGAGTCCCAAATATTATATTCTCTGGGACTCCTCAAGGTGAGGGACTCCCATATGGTTATCTGGGACTCCTAAGTAGATATGTACCTAAATTTCAACTCACTGGGACTCCCCAGGGTGTGGGATTTCCATCTGGTTAATTGGGACTCCCAAGTATATCTGTACCTAAATTCCTATTCCCTGGGACTCCCAAGAATATATGTGCCTGTGAGTACTAAGTAGCAAAAAGCAAGCCTTGTATCATAACAGAGAAAGCTTAGAACTTCTGACAACCAAGCCTTCTACTAGAACAAACTTATAACAACCAAACCTTATACTACAACAGAGAAGGCTTGAAAATTATAACATAGAGTATAAAGTTGCATAATTTGGAGTTGACACTAAGCCTTATACTATAACAAACTCATAACAACCAATTCTTATACTATAAAAGAGAAGGCCAGTCATGGACAACTGCAAGTTACATGGATAAGTACCACTTCAAGTTACACGGAAACAGAAGTACAACTTTAAGTTGCATAGAAAACCTAAGTCAGGTGATCTTAACACAATAACATACAAATTTAAAAGCAGAAACATAAGGCATATACATAAGGCATATCCATAATGGTCATATAAGTAATAGCAAAGGACAAGTTCAGATAAAAATCATAAGTAACGCTGAGGGACAAGTTCAAATACTATAGTCATGTGCAATTTTTAACGCCTTCCAATTGGAGGATGACCCCAAATTGAATCCTTCGAAGAGCCAGGTCTACCATTCTCTGGAGCAGTTGCATGGCTTCCGGACGGAATTCGTCGTGTAGGATGCACAACAACCTTGCGTGTCTCTTCCTCCAGTTCCGAAATCTTCCGCTTTTTCTGAGGCAGCTGCAGTTCGGAAGGGCCGATATCGAGCTGTCCCACATCCTCTTTGTTGTATGGCCGCTTTGAGAGGCCTTGGCCATCTTCCGGGAGGTGATGGCGATGTAAAGTCTGCTGAGCACCCGAAGAGCCAGCATTATAGTGGTCGTGCGATGGATAGTCGTTCTTGTTCCTTGCAAGGCGATGATCATGCGTTGGAGGTCCGTATGGCTCTCGGCCACCCCCTCGTAAGTCAGAGTCAATTTCGTAATAGCGACTTTGATTGGGGGCAGGAGTGAAATCACGGGTGAACCGGTAGTCGTCACCTTCATCGCCATGATAGATGTTTCGGTTATAGTTTGGATGGTCGTTGTAGATGATATCTCAATGAGACTTGATTGGCTGAGGGCCGACTGGAAATCGCTGCTGAGTTTGTTCATAATCGCGAGAGGACCGAGAGTGAGGGGGATGTCCGTCAAAGTTGTCGGCAGGACCACGATCAATAGAATCTGCCGTAGATCGAGAGTAAGGGGGATTTGTATCAGAGTTGTTGAGTGCTCGTCGAGGATAATCACGACCGCGATCGATAGAATCCGCTGTAGATCGAGAGTGGGGAGGACGTGCACTGGCATTGTTAGGTGCTCGATTGTAAGTGTCCTGATCACAATCTTGCAAATCTATTCTATATCTGGAGTGAGGGGGGCATGTGTCAAAGTTGCTTGGAGCCCACTGATTATAAGTCTGGTCACGATCTTCAGGCTCTGGCAAAAATCGCAAATGAGGGGGAACTGCATTGGAACCCTCTCGTAAAGTGTTTGGGCGGGGAGGTGGACGATGAGATTGAGGCTCTGGTGAAAATCGCAAGTGAGGGGGAACAGCATCGGGATCCTCTCGTGAAGTGTTTGGGTGGGGAGGTGGACGACGTGGAGGTATCTCAACGTGCATTTCGAAGTCTTCTTCATCGTCGCTTTGTGGTTGCGCTGACTTCTGGCATGACTTTTTATGGCCAGTGACTTCGACCGCCTTCGCCCACACCTTCGAGTTGAAGACGGTGGATAAAACCTTTCCTGCAACATCTACCACAAGGGGGATGTCTTGCTGTTTGACCACACGAAGCTTTCGTTGCTCTGATAATGTATAATCAACGAGACAGATTGCAAAGGCAGTTGGCTGAGACTCACCTGACGTCCATGGGACAATGCGAACATACGGTGAGATAACCGAATCATCAAGTTCTTCATCGTTCACCATGAGGCTACTGCGCTTCTGTTTGTACTCATTGATGCGTGTCTGGACAATTCTTTGAAAAAAAGCCTCCCCCTTTCCCTTTCCCTTCAAAGAAAATCCTTCGCGAGGGTACTCATCCACCAGCCCCCAACCAAGGATGGTGACCTCGTTCCTGTACGCGAAGTCCATCCAAGACCAGTTCATCGTGACCTTCTTCATGTTACTGCCTTCCTCATTCCGGGCACTGAAGATCTCAACTAGAAAATGTTACTAAAGAGTGCAAGAAGAGACAATAGGCAAACTTACTGAGATCACTTTGTAGAAATTCTCCAAGGACTCGCATAAGGCAATCACACTTATTTTCATTCGACCTTGGTTCGCAGTGAATCAATGCACTGCTTGCAGCCGTCAATCGCTGGTCCATCTCCGCCATCTTGAACATCCCCTCATAATCTCTCAGCTGAGTCTCGACGGAGGACTTGTAGCGTTCACGGAGTTTCTCATACTCACGGCTGCCGCCCCAAGCCAAGCTTGAGGTTGAATTGGCGTTGACATCGACGGCAAATCCAAAGACCTGAATCCCTGTCTCCTTGTATGCTCGAGTGGCCTTCAACATGTGTTAGCATGACGGAATAGGGTACTGACAATGTAACAACATACCAATTTGGCAAATGGCTCGACCACTTTCTTCACAACTTGCGGGAACTTCCCATCGTCTCGTTTCGATTCCAAGAATGCCCCTATGACGCTGTGATAATAATCAATTTGTTCTTTGAAATGTTCATGAACATCTTCTTGAGAAGGGTTCGCTCCCAAAGTCTTGAGTTCCCGATGATAAAGTTTGGCGACGAACTTTGTCCATGCTTGGGCAGAAACTAGATGTTTTTAATTAGCGGTTGGTAACATGCTTCTACTGTTTCTAATCACCGACGAAAACGTGAAAATCAAACCATTCGTTGGAAATTTGAAGTGCTCCCTCGCCTCATCATGCCGTACATGCGGCTTGTTTCTCAGACAGAATCCTTTCGCCTGCCGATCCCCGAGGACGCTTTAGCCACCACCCTCACCTGTCAATGTATCGGAAGAGCACTGGAGGTTATCGTTGTTCATTTTTGTGGTATGTTTGTTTCCTGATAGGCATTGAGATACTAAAAAGTGCATTTCAGTCCTTGAAAGGTTGAAACTTCATTTTTGCAAATGTCGACCGGCTGCAGTCCAGCTGCTTCAACGTGGGTTATTTCCCTCGGCACCATTTGCCCCTTCCCTGGCTGTGGATATTCGAGTTTTAGAATTTGTATCGCGACTTTTTCTCCATATTTCCCCCAATGCCACTGCATGGTGCAACACGGTTGAAGAATTTCTTCAAAGCCAAGGTTATAAACTTACTACCAAGGTATTTTATTAATTAGATGAAGGGTGAATTTTGGTCTGACTTCAAGAACAGGACTCCCTTCGGCGCCGATTTAGTGAAGCCCTGAAATGGTACAACGGACTTCAAGATGCTACTAACAAACATGTCGACAATGTACTTTATCATGTCCGGACGATCGTTACAGGTTATGACGATGGGACTTGCACAAAAACACTTGATTCTCTCGACGACGAATCGACTTCTCGCGCCACACAATCAACTGCAACTCCTGATAACGAGTCGACTCCTCGGACCACACATCCGCCTGGTGCCGATGCCATTGATGACGATCCAGTACCAGAGCCTCTTCCGCCTAGTACCCGACCACCCCCTGTCACTATGGTTGAAATTGAGGATGAAGATGCGTTTATGAATGCTGGACTCCCTCGGCCCTCAACGCCTCTTAACAGCTCAACAGCTTCTCCTTTCACCCCGATTTCCCGGAAGCGACGTCATTCGGAAGACGCTGATGGCTTGAGAGCTCCGTTTCCAATGCCAATGCCATGCGACCGCCCCAGTGATTATCTTCGTTCACGATGCCCTCTATGCTTTGGGGGAGACCCAAATCAGAGGCTTGGAGGTGATGTGTAGGTCGTTTTGGTTGGTATATTTGTCACTTTTTTGACTGATTCAATTACCAGCCCCGATATTGTCGTGTGTGTCGATGCATGTTTCAAGCAAAAAGAAAATGATCGGCAGTCTGACCCACCTCGTGAGCACCCTCGAAGCGTCTTCATATCAGATGCCACTGCATCAAAGATGGAAAAATATGTTGAGGGCATTCGTCCGAACAAGGCTAAGAAGGGTGCGAAGGGCCAAAAGCCTGTTGATACAAGTAGGAACCACCCTGACTCAGACGAAGAAGATGGCTACAATGGTGCACTGAAGGTTCCACGATCCGTCTTAGCCGGCTGCGAGAAGAGCTTTACAGCTGCCAATGAAACACGTGAAAAGGCCAGCACACAGTTTTTCGCCGTCACCGCACTGATGGCTCTTCTCTGCCGCCATGACCGTGTGATATGGATCGTCAACATGCGATCTGCAGGCGAGAAGCAGCATTACGCTCTGGCGCTCGTTGAGACGCTGTTTCAACACCTGCCCCTCCATTATACGGTCGGGTTACTTTATGATGTTGGCTGTCAACTACATAAAAGTTGCATCAACTGGGGTTTCCTTAGTGCATACCTCCACTGCTTGATGTTTGCTATTTCCGTGTTTCATGCGTTCGGACATCAGTGGCCTTGTCAGATCATATACCATCCTCGAAAGTGCAACGGATTTGGACTCTCCGACGGCGAAGGCTGCGAGCGGTTCTGGAATTCTATCAAGAAATTAATTGCTTATCTACGCGTGTGTGGGGTAAGTCTTCATTCATCCGGGACAATATATCACCTCATTAGTATCTTGTATAGTCACATCAACGTGTTTACACTCTTGATCGACAGGTTCAACAAGCAGATAAGGAGAGCCTTGGTCACCTGGCTCTCTGGCTGCTTCGCCGATCTCGTCATTGTCAAGAGAAGCGATATCTTGCTGAAGTGGCGCTCACAGAATGTGGCTTTCCAGACAATGTTCTTCGGGATGAATGGTCTGCGCAGGTACAGGCTCAAACAAAACCCCTTCCACGTACATTGTATGCTAAACTCCAAATTAAGTGTGAATAGTTTATCCAGGACGGACAAGGAACCAGGGCAAAGACACAGTCTCCAAAGCCATCCGACTTCGAAAAGCACGTGATATTCTGAGGACACGCGTCCGAGAGCAAGAAAACATCATATTGGATCCTTCAGTTTCAGACTATCATGTTTGTGATGCAGAACTGCGCCTAGCCGAAGCTAAGAAGGCATTGAGCTCTGCAGAGTCTCGGGTGCACGCTTCTGAGTCCGCTCTTGGTGTTCAAGAAAGAACCAAGCTTGAGAAGCTCCTAGGAAGCCCTTTTATTGCAGCGAGGATGAATGCTCGGGCCCTTAAGCTACGCTTACGCGAAAAGCTGCGCTCCCGAAAGTTTGAGCTTGACCGCATTGAAAGATCATATCGCAACCACGTCAACGGTGTGTCTTTTTTTCACATTCTGTACTCCACACCTACTTAATATTATAAAACAGAGCGCAAAGTTCACCATCATCTCGAAGATTCTGTGAAGCGTCGTGATCCTAGCATTCAAAAACTCGCTCGTGACTACAACAACTTGTGCGATGTAATGCTACGGTTAAAAGCTCAGCGCAAGGCACCTCCGGGCTCAGTTTGCCCATCTAAGATTGTCATGAAGGGTTTGTTTGCTCTGGATGTTGACGACGAAATTTGGCAGGATGCTGGATTGGAAGATTCACTTGACGGCACCACGGCAGATCCACCACTGTGGCTTTGCGATGATCTTGTGAGGTCCGGAATTCGTGTGCGATTAGAGCTTGATAGATGCATGGAAGAGGAAGACCGCATTAAACATGAACGTAAGGTGCTTCAAAGTTGGTATTCAGAGGAGTGGAATATCACCAGTTCTGCATATGATAACACTGGTATGTTTCACTATTTCAACGCTTTGTGTAGCTTCTCATCATGTTTTAGATTCACCGGAGTTGCGCTATCAACTCCAATTATGAAAGGATGAACTTCTCCATGTCCTGTCGATATGGAAGAAGTCCTTACAATCCTTACCTGCTGACACCGTTATACCAGCCTGGGGCCCAACAGAAGACAAGATCACAGCTGCTCGAATCGCCCAAGTCACCTCCCGTTTGTACGATGACTATGATGATATAGAGGAGGTCAGATCATCTGTTGAGCTAGATGAATTGAGTTCGTCTGATTTAGAAAGTCTTGATGCAGATTTGATTGACACTCTTGAGGCTATTGACCTTGCAGATGCTTTCCGTGGGGAGGATATTGGTAATTAGTCTAACGTCGTTTACAACTTATTATGACTTCCAAGGAATTGTTGTTTGAATATCTATCTATTTGTGGGAGTCCACCTTCAGTTTTCTTCATTCTCTGGGTGTCCAAGCAAACCTCTGGGGACTCCCATGTTAGATCTTGAGGTACTTCTGGAAGTCCTACAGATGTTTAACTTGCTCTTTGGGAGTCCCAGCGAGGCTTGTGGGAATCCAACAATAATATCCTTGGGACTTCCAGGTTAGATCTGGAAGTCCTACAGATGTTGAACTTCCTCTATGGGAGTCCCAGGGAGGCTTGTGGGAATCCAACCATAATATCCTTGGGACTCCCATGTTAGATCTTGAGGTAATTCTGGAAGTCCTACAGATGTTGAACTTCCTCTATGGGAGTCCCAGGGAGGCTTGTGGGAATCCAACCATAATATCCTTGGGACTCCCATGTTAGATCTGGAAGTACTTCTGGAAGTCCTACAGATGTTCAACTTCCTCTATGGGACTCCCAGAGAGGCTTGTGGGAATCCAACCATAATATCCTTGGGACTCCCATGTTAGATCTTGAGGTAATTCTGGAAGTCCTATAGATGTTCTGATTATGTGTCTAGGCAGATAGATCTCTAGAGGCTAGGAGTCCCATGCTCAATTGGCTTGGTGGGCCCTCCATTCAACACTTTGAAATGCTTTCCAGTCCTACATGATAATTATAAGACTTATTAAGATATGTTGTCAGTTGATTTCCTCAATGAAATTTGTTCCAGATGGACACTAGCTTTTTCATCCATGTAAATAAATTGGTCAAGTTGGTGTCCATATCAATTGAACATCCCAACACTTCACTTGCCAGCCATTCAGCTCTTCATGATGAAACACTGCATGTGAGCATGGAGTTAGAACTCTTATCTAAGTTTACCTTAAGTTAACAATACCTGTCTCCTTATTTCTCTCCATAGAAAAATCTAAGTTTACCTCAAGTCAACAATGCCTTTGTCTCCTTATTTCTCTCCATAGCAAAATTGTTTTATTCTCATAATTATGAGTTAGTACTACATTTGTTGGCTAGCTGGCTTTCAAGTAAAATCTATTTGGAAATGATTGGGGCCCTGGGAGTCCCAATATAACAAAATAAATTTGGATGGGATTCCCCTGGGTGAGGGAATCCCATGCAAAATATGTTCAGGACTCCCACAGATCTTGGATTCCCAAGGACAGAGGAAGCAACCATGGAAGTCCAGGTAAATACCATGGGAGTACCTGGCTACCCCCAGGGGACTCCATGAAATAGGTGGGACATACCATGGTATTGGGCCCTCATAGGGTAGTCTTATTGGCATGGACTAACTACCCTAAGAGGGTAGGGTTAGGTGGTTGCCTGAAGTGGCGTGGGACTGATTGGCAGAGGACGATACGTCGTCTTGGGGCAGGGCATGGTTCAACAGTAGGAAGGCTTGACGACGAGCTGGAGGACTCATATTGCCGGACGACGATATGTCGTCTTGGAGCCAGGAGGGGTGCAGGACCTGGTGGAACGATTGGAAACGTTGAAGTGAGAGTTTGATATGTCCGACATCCATCAACAAACTTCGGCGACAGGTCAGTTTGTGCAATTCACTGTGTCAATCCGAGAGAACGAGGAGACCCCAGTTCCACAGAAAAAACTACATATGATGATGTCCCTCCACCAGCAGAGACCACACTTTCATCACTGCGCACCTTCTCTGTCACTTGCACTGTTGCAGCTGGCGCTGAGCGCTAAGCTCTCGAGCTTCAAATTTAGCCAATCATCTGAGGTATGCAAGGATGGCAGGGGTTTTGAGCCAAGTTGGAGTTGAGAACATGAGGAGGTTGGACCTCATGAACATGATTGGCAAAAGCCCTGGTAAGTTGTAACAACCCGATTTTCCACGAAAGAGTTGTTTTATCACCTCCTAGTGCACGGACGAACGCGAATATCCCTTGGCCTCAACCTTGATCACCTCGAATTTTTGTTTGATGGGATGGGTGCGACTGGCGTTTTTTCCTCATGGCCCTTTGCCTGCTCTTCGGATGTAGTCGAAACCCAGAACGAGCGAGGCACCAAGGTAACGCAACACATATATTCCTCAGAAAAGCGATGAAATCTCATATGTATTTCTGCTGTCATAACAGACAATAGACCCTGACAATTCCTACCCTGTTATTACCCTAGGCAAAGAAATGAAAAATAGCCCTAGGCAGCAATGAAATACCAAAAATATCACCCTGGGAAAGCAAAAAAAATAGCCCAGGCAGGAATGAAATAGATATGAAACAGAAATGAAATGGATATGAAACAGAAATGAAATGAAAAATAGCCCAGGCAGGAATGAAAAATAGTGCTAGGCAGGAATGAAATAGAAATGAAATAGAAATGAAATAATACCTTGAAGGAAATGAGATACATTTCATAAGGTTTGCCATGTTATCTCATTTCATAAAAAACCTAGGCAATTAACAAATCGTTGTGCTGGCAGTTGCCAGTGTTTTATGATCAAAGTGGTAGGGACCACTCGGAATCTCTGAGTCGGTTCATCTGCGGCCCTGCAAATTTCTCATGGATAGGTTGGGAACTACATAATAAGGTCAAACATCTCTATCCTGGTCGCAATCTTCTTCTTCCTGGAAGCGACTTTGCCACCATGAGCGCCGTCGCAAACGATCCTCAGGGTGATGCTACCGATGCCCCCATCCAGGAGCCAGAGAGAAAAAAGAGGCAGTATAAGGATTTTGGCCAGGACGACGAGAAAGCAACTTGTGATTTGTTGATTTTATTCAACTTGTTCTATGCGGTTCTGACACGCATATAGACGTCAAGGTCGATATGTCCACGGTACGTCTTCAATGTGTTTAATCTTGCTTGGCTCATACAAACGTGCATCCCTGCAGATCGAACTAAAGGCAGAGGATTTGTACGACAAGGAAAAAGTTGACTTGGAAACTATCGTTATCAACAATGTCTTCAAGCTCTTGCAGTGCACTGCAGAGGGGTTGAACCATGAGGAGGCTCAACGACGACTCAAGCTATTTGGCCCCAACAAACTGGAATCTGAGGAACAGAATCCATTCCTTCAGGTTACTAGTCTTTTAGTTTCTCTAGGCGCACGTTTCTGATTAATTCTGCTCAGTTCTTGAGTTTTATGTGGAACCCCCTGTCATGGGTGATGGAAGCCGCCGCACTCGTCGCTATCGTACTTTCAAACAGTCAGGCCAAACCCCCTGACTGGCCTGATTTTGTCGGTATTGTTCTCTTGCTATTCATCAACTCTGCCATTGGTTTCTATGAAGAACATAATGCTGGAAATGCCATCAAGGCTCTTATGGACTCCTTGGCACCTAAAGCCAAGGTTAGATGCGACGGCCAATGGTCAGAAATCGAATCGTCCATTCTCGTCCCTGGGGATATGGTGTCATTCAAAATCAGTGATATCATCCCAGCCGATTGCCGTCCGACGGAGGCCATCAATGTTTCTATTGATCAGGCCGCTTTGATGGGTGAGTCACTGCCTCAGTCCAAGAAAATGGGTGACCAGTGCTTTTTGTGAGTCTATAATGTTTTCGGAGCACATTGTTCAGCTTCTGACGTCTTTTTTTTCAGGGGATCCACGTGCAAGCAGGGTGAAGCTGAGGGAGTGGTTATCTCCACTGGCCCCAACACCTTCTTTGGTCGTGCTGCCTCGCTCGTAGGCCAGGATGATGACACCACTGGTCACTTGCAGAAGATTTTGGCTCAAATTGGATCTTTCTGTCGTGTCACCATTGGTGTCTTCATCATTGCAGAAATCTTTGTCTTGTACGCTGGCTTCAGGTACAGGTACCGTGATGGTCTTGACAACATCCTTGTTCTTCTCATCAGTGGTATCCCCATTGCCATGCCCACCGTCCTCTCAGTCACCCTCGCCGTCAGTGCTCAGCAATTAGCCAAGTACAAGGCCATTGTTACATGCATCACCACCATTGAAGAGTTGGCCGGTGTTACTATCCTGTGCTCTGATAAGACCGGAACTTTGACCACCAACAAGCTCACCATTGACCGCAACACTATACAGACATACAGCCCCTTCTCTGTGGAGGATGTTATACTCCTTTCCGCTTGAAGAGTTGGCCGGTGTTACTATCCTGTGCTCTGATAAGACCAGAACTTTGACCACCAACAAGCTCACCATCGACCGCAACACTATACAGACATACGGCCCCTTCTCTGCGGAGGATGTTATACTCATTTCCGCTTACGCCTCACGTGTGGAGAATCAGGACGCCATTGACACATCCGTTGTTCAAGCGCTCAGAGATACAGCCCGTGCTTGTGCCGGAATCAAACTGCTTGACTTCAAGCTGTTCAACCCCATTGACAAGTGTACCGAGATCACATACCGTGAAGAGTCGACAGGCAAACTTAAGTGTGTCACCAAGGGTATGACAGCCATCATCATCGAACTTTGCATGCACAACAAGACCAAGGAGCTGGAGGAGAGGTTGGAGAAGGACGTAGAAGACTTTGCTATCCATGGTCTCCGTGCCCTGGCCCTCGCTTACAAGGAATTGGACGGTGATGATCATGAGGCTGAGGGTAACAGGTTTGAGCTGATTGGTCTCCTGGCTATCTTTGATCCTCCCCATGGTGATACTAAGCAAACCATTGATGATGCACTGGCTCTTGGTGTTCGCATCAAAATGGTCACTGGTGATCAACTTGCTATCGCCAAAGAAACCGGCCGCCGTCTTGGGTTGGGAGACCACATGTACCCTGCGAAGGTGTTGAAGGACGGCCCAGCCCCCGGAAGCAAGTTCAGCAACCTTGATGAGATGATTGTGGATGCTGATGGGTTCGCTGGGGTGTTCCCTGAGCACAAGTACGAAATTGTCAAGCGGTTACAAGGGCTTGGGCATTTGTGTGCGATGACGGGTGATGGTGCCAACGACGCCCCTGCTCTGTCTCGTGCCAATGTCGGTATCGCTGTGGAAGGTGCAACGGATGCTGCTCGTGGTGCTGCTGATATCGTGCTCACTGAACCGGGTCTTTCCACCATCGTCCACGCCATCCGCCAATCCCATATTATCTTCCAATGTATGAGGAACTACTCGATCTACGCATGCGCCATCACCATCCGTATTGTTGTGTGTTTCGCCATCCTGTCATTTGTATACAAGTTCAACTTCCCGCCGTTTATGATTCTGATCATTGCACTCCTCAATGATGGGACTATCATGACACTTTCGGTTGATCGTGTGCTTCCTTCTCTGATGCCGGATAGTTGGGATTTGGTTGAGATTTTCTCGTACGCTTTTGCTTATGGTATTTACCTCACTGCGTCCACGTAAGTTCATCATACCCAACTTATCAATTTCATGGCTGACATTTTCGAACACTAGCATTGCCCTCGTCTGCATCATCATCGAGACCAACTTCTTCCAAGACAAGTTTGGTGTCTCCCTCGACACCGCACCTCCTATCTCGCACAACAACCCCAAGCTGCACATGATTGTCTACCTTCAAGTTGCTATCATCTCACAAGCCCTCATCTTCGTCACCCGTTCGCATGGTTTCTTCTTCATGGAGCGGCCCTCTACAGCACTCAAGGGTGCGTTCTGCTTTGCCCAATTCATCTCATCCATCATTGCTGCGTACGGTGACATGGGCTTCACTAAGATCAAGGCTATCTCTGGTGGTTGGATCGGCATTGTTTGGATCTGGGTGGGTATCTTTTCTCCAGTCACATGTTAACCTTATCCTGACATATCGTATATATAGAACATCATCTGGTTCATCCCTCTGACTGGGTTAAATTTGGAATGAAAGCCACCGTTATCAAGGCTATCTGCAAGTGTCGTGAGCACATTGCCCAAGAAGTGGCTGCCACCGGCGTCCCACTCACCCGCACCCAATCGCATGCTGCGTCCATCCACGAATCGCTCTACTCGAATTGTGTGTCATTCATCAAGCGTGCGGCATGTAAAGTGGGCTTTGGCGGAAAGATCTCGGCAAAGCCTGAGGAGCTGCACCGATTCAGCTCTATTCAAGCCCAGAGAGTTGGCCAGACGCTCGCGAGGAATCCGAGTAGGATTGGTGGGACGGCCCCTGTATAGTTTTCCTTCTTTTGACAAGCATAATAGTCCCTATAGACGGAAGAATCGAATCCAATTGCTTATAAACCATGGGGAAAAAAAACCGAAAAATACAGTCACCCACCATACCGAACATAATTCAGGCAACTACGGGACAAGGGTGGAGGGAACGAAGGGATCTTGGAGCATGGCAACCCTTCAACAGAACTGCGAATGAGAGCTGGAGAAATTTGAATGGATCAGGACTAGCTTATGGACTCAGGGAATAGAGTACAAAATGAACAAATTAGTGAAGAGAACGGAGAAGAAGTGAACGTGGTTTTAGGCAGGGAAGCTCAGCTTCCTATTCCTCCCCGGATATTCATGCATGTTTTCCCCACTGAGATTCACACCTTTCTAATCCTTCGTTCCACCTTCTTCATTGCCTCTTCCTGACCATAACTTACAGCCCGCTTCCCATTCCTGCCCTTTGACTGAACGCAAGCAAAGTTAACCACCCGGACATTCTCCACTAAACAGAGGAGATTACAGAGGGAAATACCGTGACTCAGTTCATCTCCCTTTAAGCCCATAAGTTCCTTTGAAGGGTGTTCCTTCCTTCCTTCTTTTTGCCCTGCGTTGACGGAGTCCATTTCTCGTATCGCCACTTAATTGTCTACCTCCCTCGCATTCTACCCCTCCCGCCATTTATTCCATTCTTTTTTTACACCTTTCATTCAGAGCCGACTTGTCTCCCAATGGGTTTCCATTTGTTTTGCTCCGACTGACTCCACAGTGCATTATCCTTTGCTTTTCTTTCTTTCTTTCTTCCCTTCCCTTCATAACACTTTCCTCTTCCTAATTAACGCTGTTCCTACGTGCCCCCAACACAGTGACAGTGCCTGGGTTTAATTACCCTCCTGTTTCGAAAACGTCTGGTTCCTCCCTCACCCAGGTGCCGTTGGTGTGGTCCTCCCGCTTTGCTTCCTTCTGTTAAAAGAGTGGTGCGGTCATCGTGCATCCATCCCGTCATCATTCCCTTTTCTGAGGTTCTTCTCCATGTTTCTTTTTGTCCCTTTTGATTGATATACTCAAGCTTCTGTTGAATGAGCGCATAACCTTCCGACACCCTCCAGCAGTGTGCTATCGAGCCAGGTTGAACGAGGAAAACAGCGGAGAGGTAAGTTCTTGCTCGATTTTTACGTTCTTGGGCTCTACTTGACCTAAATTGCATCAGGAACAACCTCCCGAGTTTTCGAAACATATCACCTCACCGTTCAAAGTCAGTGTTCGGTTCTGCAGAGCAATGAGGTCTCTTGTCCTAAATTGAGGCTTACAGGTAAGTTCTTGCTCGATTTTTACGTTGTTGGGCTCTACTTGACCGAAATTGCATCAGGAACAACCTCCCGAGTTTGCGAAACATATCGCCTCACCGTTCAAAGTCGATGTTTGGTTTTGCAGAGCAATAAGGTCTCTTATCCTAAATTGAGGCTTACAGGTAAGTTCTTGCTCGATTTTTACGTTGTTGGGCTCTACTTGACCGAAATTGCTACAGGAACAACCTCCTGAGTTTGTGAAATATGGCGCCGAACCGTTCAAGTTCAGTGTTTGGTTCTGTGGGGAAATAAGGTCTCTTGCTGGAAATTGCGGCTCACATGGAAGTTCTTACTTGTATTCTATGTTTTTGGGCTCAATTTAACAGGAATTGCTTCAGGAGTGATCTGCCAAATTAATGAAATTTGGCACACCCTTGTTCAACTTTAGCATTCGGTTTTGTGGAGAAGTATGGTACATATTACTAATGTGGCTGAGTACAGTATGTGTGTATGACCAAGTAACTGGGAACGATTATAAGACAACGCAATAGAGATTATTCTTGAAGATATTTGTATGCTACAGTGGATGAGAGGCTCGACAAAAAAAATGAAGAAATAAAAAGAAAAGACAAAGAAAAAAAGTTAATGATACAATGAAAGCATGATTAATTTTTAAGTGGCCATAATGACATCCCCAGAGGAGGGAGCACTAGACTCAGGGCAAGGGCCACCTACCTTGCCCTTCTTCTGCCGCTTTGTTTGGAGTTTGTGATGAAGCTGCGGCATTGAGAATGCAAGACGTGTATCTTCAAGAACTTGGACAGCTTGCGAGGCCGTAAGCCCAGTGCTAATGGAGGTCTCTATTCGACTGATGAAAAACTGAAATTGAGACCATTTTTGACAGGCCTGAAGAGGCAGATTAATGTTGTGTTGAGAGGTGAACAATGTGAAAAAAGACATACAGTGGTGTTTTGGCGAGGACGCCATGCAACATGGTGTCCCTTGTTTGACCGCTTGTCCTTGTGAGAACCCCATTCAGTCTCCACCATCTGCAATGGAGGCTTGCGACCAACTCCCTCAATAGCTGTACCCTCATCCCAGCACTTCCAGAGAGAGCTGACATCAGAAAATTCACCCAAATTGCCTGGGCCCCAACAATCCCAAAGAAAATCAAGATGGACAACCAGACTGAACAGAGCCTGCCATCCACATGATGACACAGAAAAGTCGGGGTAAGCAGTCATTGTAGTCTGGTCAGACACAAATGCTGCTGCTGGGGGAAGAATGATGTCAAAGGGGGTGGGCAGCGCCAAGGGACCAGGTGAGAGCCGTAGCACATGATACTTACTGCCTTTATGGTTCACAGACACCACATATCGTGACGCAGCTCCCTGGGAGTGAACAGAAAGCAGCTCTGGATCGACTACAGGAGGTGGTAGAATATAGTGTTCGAAAGTCCGGTTAGGTCCAGTTATTGGGTGCCCAGGGGCTCTAACCGAGACCGAGACCAGTTAGCCTTTGTCCCGAAACCTAAAATAACCTAACTGGACCACAACTAACTGGTTACAGTCGGTTATTTGCAGTTACTAACCGGTTAGGACCGAAAAATAAAGAATCGGTTGTAACAAGGCAAATATGCTCATATGTATCTTGATACGTATTATTTCTGCATATTCTAGCTTTAAAACGAGCCCAAGAACGCTAAAATCGGTGAAGAATTGACATATCTATGCAATTATCCTTGAAAGTCTACACATTTGAGTGATATTTTAGAGATTTGACTGGCTGCAGTGGCAGCATGGAGTGGGGTACCCGCACTTGCCACCATAGTCTCAATCAAGGGAGGCTGCGGTGACAAAAAGTTGGAATGTGGCCCTGTTGGGCTGGGGGTAGCTGAACGAGAGCCAACAACGGCCACATGAGTTTTTACACTATGTGATGGGGGTACCCGCACTTGCCACCATAGTCTCTATCAAGGGAGGCTGCGGTGACAAAAAGTTGGAATGTGGCCCTGTTGGGCTGGGGGTAGCTGAACGAGAGCCAACAATGGCCACATGAGTTTTTACACTATGTGATGGAGAGAGTGGCTCAGTTCGACGTGCAAGAACTTCAAGCAATGAGTGGGATGACTTGACAGCTTCCGACAGCTCTCTTTGTGACGTTGAAAGGGAGAGGAAGGTGCTCTGTGTTGCGACCTCCTTAAAGTTCGCTGCAATCTCGGTATCTACTTGGAAGTGGGCCTCAACTTCTTTCTGAGCATGAGGCCATCGTGAAATGAACTTGGAAGCCAGGGACGACTTAAAAATTGGCATGCGGCTAAATAGCGGTGAGTCAGGAAACTTTTTGTGGATGGCAGCAGTAGCCTAGCAAAGATTGAGACAGTGAGAATCAGTAAAAACTAAACAGAGCAATGAGATGTAGACGCACCTGCCAGAAGAAAGGGCGAAGTTGTTGCAACAGCTCAACAAAATTGACCAAGCCCTGGTTGACGTGTGCCTTCCCTTTGAGCTCAACAAGTACCCTCTCCGCAAAAGGGAACAATTGGGTTTGGAGCTCATCGGGAACAGCAACAGTGGCCCAGGGAACATGATAAGCCTCCCCAACATAGAAACCTGCCAACGCCGTAACCGCCTAATGACTAAATGAGTTTCCCTGAAGGAACAATTGGCCTAAAGAAAACTTACAGACTTCGGAATCTTGGTGGAATAAACCTCACGTTGAACGGTACTTGCCCAGTGTCCGATGGCACCAATTTCATCCATTGTAACACTAAAAATGATGAGCAGCAGCTGGCACACAAATAAGTCATGACGTACCCCATCTCTTCAAGGTGGGTAGGGATAGTCTTGCAGGCGAGGTGGAGCTTCTTTTTTGATTTGATGGATGTCGATTCGAGGAATTTTGTGTCCATTTTTCGGAGGGTATCATCACCACAGGCCTTCCCCACTGTTTTTCCAAACATAAGCTTTACCTGATAGTTTGGTTTGGTAAGGAACAACATTGATTTCAGATGAGGGCAGACTTGCCTTGCACCAGGTCAATGGGTAAGACCAGTCCCAACCCTCAATCTTCTCGCACACATTCTCCTGGTCAAATATGTAATGCAAAAGGATAGCAAGAGCTCCAACAGAGCAACGAAGCGGATTGCATCGTGGCAGCACGAAGTTGTAGTCCGGTTCCTTCTTCTCTTATCCTCATCTCAGTAAGATATAAAACCAACAATACAAGTAAACTACAGACTCCTGGCTTCGAGACCTTTGTCTCATGATAAAGGGAAAGTACACCAAAATAATATTTACCAACACCGCAGTGTTGCCCGTCAGGTGTTGTATAGTTAGGAACAAGCAGGGAGTGGGGTTGAAGGCAGCTGAGCAGCAGATTGATGAGCTCATCGCCACGGTTGAGAGTGGTGCACTGCCAAGTCCAGCTAAAATGTGCTTTGATGACTGATGGGACTAGTGAGATAATGTTGTTAGCAATGGTAGAGAAGACATGTAATGGAACTCACATTGATCGAGCTTCATGAAGATAGCGGATGTGATCTCCTCGAAGTGCACGGCGTGCAGCTGTGAGTCCAGTATCGTGTTTTCGCTGATGTCGAAAAACTCGTCTCTGGAAAGTATAGTTATGAGAAATGGAAGATGTAGGTGGGGAAAACTGACTTACTCAAGGCGCAAGCGTTGGGATTCTACCATAAGAGCCTTGTAAAAATCCTGGCTCCTCGATGTAGATGTGGGCCGACGTGCTTGCAGGGTAGGGTCGTCATTGCACTGTTGCTGCCGAACGCGGCCGAGCATGGTCATATTCTTTTTCAATGATGACTATGGCATGAATATGTCAGTTAATGAGGCTCAAACAAAGACAGGGGTCACCGACCGATGATAAGCGTGCCAGGCCCTCCTTTGGGTGACCTTGGGTTGTAAGGAGGCTCCTTGTTGCAGCATACTTGAGGTATTCCATGGTGTGGTTGGCATTGACGATGTGGTCAGGGATCATGCCCGCAGCGATCGCTATGGGTACCCAGCGCTGCCATGCAGGCGTTAGTGATGTCCCCTTGCATAAAAACTGATAGAAAACATACCCGCCACAGAGAGAGCATGCTGTACTTTACCCTCCCACATGAGTTCTGGCGGATTCCGGTGGAGTGTTGGAATTCCATTTGGAATCCACCGGAATCCACAGGAATCTCGGAATCTGCTGGAATTGTAGGAATCTCAGATTCCACCGGATTCCAAGTGGAATTCCAACAGATTCCAAGTGGAATTCCAAGTCAGATTCCAAGTGGAATTCCAACACATTCCAACTTCATTCCAACACATTCCAACTTCATTCCAACTTCATTCCAACACATTCCAACTTCAATCCCTGAATAACCAATGTTTATCACTCCTCCACCCATTACCTAACCACTTTGTGTAACTTAGACCCAGTACTTTACCCTCCCCCATGAGTTCCGGCGGACTCCAGCGGACTCCCATAGAATGTCAGAATTCCATCTGGAGTCCGCCGGAATGGTAGGAATCTCAAATTCCAGTGGATTCTGCCGGATTCTGAATGGAATTCCAATGGATTCTGCCAGATTCTGAATGGAATTCCAATGGATTCTGCCAGATTCTGAATGGAATTCCAATGGATTCCGCCGGAATCTGAATGGAATTCCAGTGGATTCTGCTGGACTCTGAATAGGTCTTCAGTACTTTACCCTCCCCCAGATGCTCTGATCAGAGCTGATCAGTGCTGAGCAAGACTGATTAGCACTGATCAGAACTGAGCTAGAGGTCAGGTGACTTGAGCTGTATTTATTGAAGTCAGAAATTCAAACCTCCTTATAAAATTCACAAGTGAATTAGATCAAATAATGATGTATTTCAATTATAATACAAAATATATTTAACTACATACAGTGTATACTAGAGAGGGAGGGGAG